>NC_089867.1:17214165-17404165 GCF_036373705.1 Amia ocellicauda | reverse complement strand
GAGTGTGTGTGTGTGTATCTGTGTGTGTGTGAGTGAGTGAGTGTGTGTGTGTGTATCTGTGTGTGTGTGAGTGCGTGTGTGCGTGAGTGTGTGTGTGTGTATCTGTGTGTGTGTGCGTGTGTGTGTGAGTGCGTGTGTGCGTGAGTGTGTGTGTGTGTATCTGTGTGTGTGTGAGTGCGTGTGTGTGTGAGTGCGTGTGTGCGTGTGTGCGTGAGTGTGTGTGTGTGTATCTGTGTGTGTGTGAGTGCGTGTGTGCGTGTGTGCGTGAGTGTGTGTGTGTGTATCTGTGTGTGTGTGAGTGTGTGTGTGAGTGCGTGTGTGCGTGTGTGCATGAGTGTGTGTGTGTGTATCTGTGTGTGTGTGAGTGTGTGTGTGAGTGCGTGTGTGCGTGAGTGTGTGTGTGTGCGTGTGTGCGTGTGTGTGTGTGTGTGTGTGTGTGAGAGTGCGTGCGTGAGTGTGTGTGTGTGTGTGTGCATGAGTGAGAGAGTGTGTGCGTGTGTGCGTGAGTGTGTGTGTGTGTGAGTGTGATAGTGTGTGTGTGAGTGTGCATGAGTGAGAGAGTGTGTGTGCGTGTGAGTGTGTGAGTGAGTGTGTGTGTCAGTGTGAGTGTGTGTGTGTGTGTGCGTGTGTGTGCGTGAGTGTGTGTGTGTGAGTGAGTGTGTGCGTGTGTGTGTGTGCGTGAGTGTGTGTGTGTGTGTGTGTGTGTATCTGTGTGTGTGTGTGAGTGTGTGTGAGTGCGTGTGCGTGAGTGTGTGTGTGTGTATCTGTGTGTGTGTGAGTGTGTGTGTGAGTGCGTGTGTGCGTGTGTGTGTATCTGTGTGTGTGTGAGTGTGTGTGTGAGTGCGTGTGTGCGTGTGTGCGTGAGTGTGTGTGTGTGTATCTGTGTGTGTGTGAGTGCGTGTGTGTGTGTGTGTGAGTGTGTGTGTGAGTGCGTGTGTGCGTGTGTGCGTGTGTGCGTGAGTGTGTGTGTGTGTATCTGTGTGTGTGTGTGAGTGTGTGTGTGTATCTGTGTGTGAGTGCGTGTGTGCGTGAGTGTGTGTGTGTGTGAGTGTGTGTGTGTATCTGTGTGTGCGTGTGTGCGTGAGTGTGTGTGTGTGTATCTGTGTGTGAGTGTGTGTGTGTATCTGTGTGTGTGTGAGTGTGTGTGTGAGTGCGTGTGTGCGTGTGTGCGTGTGTGCGTGAGTGTGTGTGTGTGTATCTGTGTGTGTGTGAGTGTGTGTGTGAGTGAGTGAGTGTGTGCGTGAGTGCGTGAGTGTGTGTGTGTGTATCTGTGTGTGTGTGAGTGCGTGTGTGCGTGTGTGCGTGAGTGTGTGTGTGTGTATCTGTGTGTGTGTGTGTGTATCTGTGTGTGTGTGAGTGTGTGTGAGTGTGTGTGTGAGTGTGTGTGTGCGTGTGTGCGTGAGTGTGTGTGTGAGTGCGTGTGTGCGTGTGTGCGTGTGTGCGTGAGTGTGTGTGTGTGTATCTGTGTGTGTGTGAGTGTGTGCGTGTGTGCGTGAGTGTGTGTGTGTGTATCTGTGTGTGTGTGTGAGTGTGTGTGTGTATCTGTGTGTGTGTGTGTGTGTGAGTGTGTGTGTGAGTGCGTGAGTGTGTGTGTGTGTATCTGTGTGTGAGTGTGTGTGTGTATCTGTGTGTGTGTGAGTGTGTGTGTGAGTGCGTGTGTGCGTGAGTGTGTGTGTGTGTATCTGTGTGTGTGTGAGTGAGTGAGTGTGTGTGTGTGTATCTGTGTGTGTGTGAGTGCGTGTGTGCGTGAGTGTGTGTGTGTGTATCTGTGTGTGTGTGAGTGTGTGTGTGAGTGCGTGTGTGCGTGAGTGTGTGTGTGTGTATCTGTGTGTGTGTGAGTGCGTGTGTGTGTGAGTGCGTGTGTGCGTGTGTGCGTGAGTGTGTGTGTGTGTATCTGTGTGTGTGTGAGTGCGTGTGTGCGTGTGTGCGTGAGTGTGTGTGTGTGTATCTGTGTGTGTGTGAGTGTGTGTGTGAGTGCGTGTGTGCGTGTGTGCATGAGTGTGTGTGTGTGTATCTGTGTGTGTGTGAGTGTGTGTGTGAGTGCGTGTGTGCGTGAGTGTGTGTGTGTGCGTGTGTGCGTGTGTGTGTGTGTGTGTGTGTGTGAGAGTGCGTGCGTGAGTGTGTGTGTGTGTGTGTGCATGAGTGAGAGAGTGTGTGCGTGTGTGCGTGAGTGTGTGTGTGTGTGAGTGTGATAGTGTGTGTGTGAGTGTGCATGAGTGAGAGAGTGTGTGTGCGTGTGAGTGTGTGAGTGAGTGTGTGTGTCAGTGTGAGTGTGTGTGTGTGCGTGCGTGTGTGTGCGTGAGTGTGTGTGTGTGAGTGAGTGTGTGCGTGTGTGTGTGTGCGTGAGTGTGTGTGTGTGTGTGTGTGTGTATCTGTGTGTGTGTGTGAGTGTGTGTGAGTGCGTGTGCGTGAGTGTGTGTGTGTGTATCTGTGTGTGTGTGAGTGTGTGTGTGAGTGCGTGTGTGCGTGTGTGTGTATCTGTGTGTGTGTGAGTGTGTGTGTGAGTGCGTGTGTGCGTGTGTGCGTGAGTGTGTGTGTGTGTATCTGTGTGTGTGTGAGTGCGTGTGTGTGTGTGTGTGAGTGTGTGTGTGAGTGCGTGTGTGCGTGTGTGCGTGTGTGTGTGTGTGTGAGAGTGCGTGCGTGAGTGCGTGCGTGAGTGTGTGTGTGTGTGTGTGCATGAGTGAGAGAGTGTGTGCGTGTGTGCGTGAGTGTGTGTGTGTGTGAGTGTGATAGTGTGTGTGTGAGTGTGCATGAGTGAGAGAGTGTGTGTGCGTGTGAGTGTGTGAGTGAGTGTGTGTGTGTCAGTGTGAGTGTGTGTGTGCGTGTGTGTGCGTGAGTGTGTGTGTGTGAGTGAGTGTGTGCGTGCGTGCGTGCGTGCGTGAGTGAGTGTGTGTGGGTGTGAGTGCGTGAGTGTGTGTGTGCGTGAGTGTGTGTCTGTGCGTGTGTGTGTGTGTGTGAGTGAGTGAGTGTGTGTGTGTGAGAGAGTGTGTGTGAGTGAGTGTGTGTGAGTGAGTGAGTGTGTGTGTGTGAGTGTGTGTGTGTGAGAGAGTGTGTGTGGAGGCGGGGTAGTTTCTATACTGCACTACAGTACCTTGGAGTAAATGATGTGCTCAGATAATGAATGTGCAATATGGGGGGAAATTGCACCCCCTCTTCTCTTTTCTTGATTGGATTATAGGTAGAGGAGGGATAGCAACAACAACGAACAAACACACTGGAAATAAATACAAGTTATTGTTGCTTTTTTATCATTTCATTAATCCCCAGCCTTTATCGAGACTGCTGCGAAACTGTTTCATTATTGCAACCTGGCGTTCAAACTTATTTGCAAAGCTGCTGTTGTTATTGTTATTTTGTTACTTAGATGTAATGACATTTCTGTGATTAGATACATTTTAGCATTTATGTGGGGGCATACCACCACCAACACTGGACACATTGTTACCTGTTGTAAAATAGTGTTCCCCCATGTTTATTTTCAGGCTCAGCGTGCTGCCTGTCCAACAGGGTGTCACACATTTTGGTTCAATTAATGGTTTCACAGAAACGAACATTGAATAAGTATTTGGTATGTATAAAGTTGGCAGAAACACTTTATTCCCATGCTTTGTCAAGTGTCGTGTGGCAGCCGCACAAGGATCTAATCTAATCTTTAAAAATACGTAATATTTGAAGGTTAAACAACCTTTGAAATCTAGCTGGGACACTCACTTATATTTTTAAGAGCACGGCAGAGTATTTATTGTAGGTATATATTTTTACTCTTTAAAGCAAAGAAAAGAAGCACACAAAACAAAAAATAATGGTTTTCTATTCTGAGCAGAAAACATGAAACACTGCGATATAACCCAAAGCTTTTGTAAGAGCTCAAATCTACCTGTTAATTGGCATCACATGCATAAGGTTTATTCTCATCTGTGTTTGCTGCCGCTGCAATCAAGCCAGGTGTGACTGTGTGTGTTGTTCAGCACAATCAGCCGTTTTTGTGTAAATGGCAAAAGTTGAACCAAGGTGAGTGTGAATCTCCTGAACAGCACCGAGACAGAGCCACCATCACAACTGCTTCCTAGTTGTCTGAAGACTGAAACAGCTGAAGTCTCTGAAATTAACATACATACAGACAGACAAATGAAAGTGTGAAGTGCGCTTTATATACAAGCAGCAAGGACTGAGAAAAGCCTCTATGCATTCTATACTCATTGTACCTTCTTAATAAGCCATTTTAGGGAAAACAATAAATATATTTAAGTTCAAGTGGTTTTAGCTTCATAGAATTTTGACAGGAAGTTTTCTAAGAAGTGGAATCCAGTACCAAACCCTCTGCCACCCTGCCCTCCTGATCATCTGCTGTTTTCAGTAACCCCCCCCCCCCACACCGCCGCAGATTTCCTTCAGCTTATAGATAAACAACAGGAGGTATCTCATTTCTAGCGTTGTTTTTCTGGGCACTGGCTGGTGAGCTTCTTTCAGCTCTGGGAGATCGGTTTCTCTAGTCTGACCAATCCATCTGCCCGTAACATACCCCAACCCCACCTCAACCCTTGTCAGGACGACAGAAATTCTGCCTGCTGTGTCTCTGTGTCAAGCCCTGAGCCTCGCTCTTAGGAAAGCAGGTGCCCCCCCCTCAACCCCCATCTCCCCTTCCCCATTCCACCTCTCTTGTTTTGTTACGGCCCCCGGTCAGGAGAAGGTGTGGATGTTGAGGATAAACAGACTCGCCGCGCTCAGTAACAGCCCCTGTAATTGCTTCCAGAAGCGGCACCTGAAAAAAACAAGGAGGGGGGATTGCAAAAACAGCAGGAGGAAGCTGAAGTGTCCATGACACTGCAGGACAGGGCCAGGGTGCTGTAACCTGAGTTCTGAGTCTACTCATTTATTAATTAATAAGTTTTATTTTTGTGTTTGTGCTTATTTATTGAACTAAGTAAATACACACACGTGAAAGCTGAAGATGTTTTTTATTACATTCATTTTTGGTAGATTTTTTTACCTCCATGCAACTGTTTGCATCGCCTTTTATGTCGACAGAGAGCAGCTTTAGGGGACTTTGGAGACGTGTGCTTTGGTTGCCTTTTCCAATGCGCCTGCAGAGTTTTCACTGAGATCAGGGATTGCGTGCCCTTTTACCAGGCAGAGTGTTGGTCTGGCACCAGAGTCCTCCCCGCCCTTGCCGTGACTTTTACGGTCAGTGCCCGTTTGTCCCATTGTTATTGTCGTGCTGCAGAGCGGACTGACCGGGTGGAAGTGTTGCCGAATCAGTGAAGCGGCAGTGCGGAACAGGACGTTCACAAAAGCCTTTGGAACTTTTTAGTATTGATTATTTTGAAATCGAATGGGAACAAACTCGAACTAGACTGAAATATTTCAATGGGGCTCAAGCACTTTCAATACTTTGAATGCTGCTTTTGTAGGTGCATAGAATGTTGTGAGCAACCAGGGTGAGCATTGTTTGTGTGTGCGTGGGTATGTGTGTGTGTGTGTGTGAGTGTATAAATATAGCCAAGCTTATAACTTTCAGATATATAAGGTGGGAGGACTTATTCATAGCAGTGTTATTCTGTTTAAACACGCTTTTTACTTTTTCCATGGCCATCAGAAAGTTTGACCACATGCTGTGTGTGACATTGCAGAATGCCGTCTCAGTCTGGTTTGTGTGTGTGCGTGTATGTGGGTCGCAAGTTCTGTTTTTAATGTTCTGTTTTGGAGTGGCTTTTCACTGGTGGATGTGTTTCCGGAAATAGCTCGACACCACCCCCAGTAGTGCGTCAGTGAGAGTAAGAAGAGAGAAAGAGAAGACGGGCGGTGGGTTGGGGGTGGGTGGGCAGTCAGGGGCACAGAGGGGTTGTGGCGATGTGGGCAGTCTCCACCGCAAGACCTGTCAACGTTTGTCAAGGTTAGGAACCGAAAGAAGAAAAAAAATAAAAATACTGTGTACTGAGTGCTTCTCCGGAAGACGTCTCGGTGCCCTCCAGTGTCTGTTTACAAGTGTATGTTTCACCCACATGTAGAAAATATTCAGTATATTTAGTTTTTCTTTATCAATACCAACCCCCCCCCCAACACACTGTAAGACAGAAGTTCAGGTTTTATTAGATTTATTTACTTACTCCCACCCATCCACCCTGTAATCAGAGAAAATGCATTGGTGGAGTTTCCTTACCGTCCATAATGGGAGGTTTCGACTTCTGGAAGAGTGGCGGCTGTTCTTGGAAATGTTTTGTGAGCGGAGTAATCTCATTCACAGTGCGCACCCCCCCCCCCAAACCCCCCCACCCGCCGACGGAGGAAATGGTGAGTCTCAATATGCAGCAGCAGCCCACTGACCATTCATTCTTCCTGACGTTAGAGTAGAGCACTAAATTAATTTTTCAGAAGACGGTGAGATTAATTCTTGAGTGCTTTCCAGAAGTAGCATTTCCTCGTGTTCAGCGAGTCTCTGCCGATCCCAGACCCTGCCTCCTGAGTGTGAATGAGCGGGCCCAAAGTGGTACAAGCCTTTTAATTAGTTTCCATCAAACCTTGATGAAGTTGTTTAATTATTGTCAGATTAGATGCTCTTTTTCCCCCCCCTCCCTCGTGCGCACCTAAGGTGTTAAGCATCGTGATTCCCATTTTCATTTTCGAAGCCCTGCCAGGCACGTCATTCTCACTCAGCGGGAGCGATGCGTTGTTAGTGATGATTCAAAAAATAAAAGAAACACACACATCAGCCACAATTAATGTTGTAATTTGGGTTTTTAGAAAAAAGCGGAAGAGCAGTTTGACAATGGAGAGAGCCCTGGGCCATCTGACCTCGTGGCACTGGAACGTACACCCGGGAGGATTTGGAGAGTTTTCACAGAGAGTATTTGGCAAACGTCGTCGCTGGTTGGGAGAGGGGAGAAATGACACGGGACTGGAGTCTAGACCTCATGTACATATATTTATTTATATATATATTTGAAAGAATTTCAGAAGAGGTCCCTCTGTCGGGCCAGCTGTGATGTTCCATCCGGACTGCTGTGAGTTTCGCCAACGTGGGTTTTTTCTTTTTTGCGAAAGACCACAGAGCGAGCGGCTGTTTAAATAGGAGGCTATTTAAAGCTTGTGCCGTTACATCCCTTTCCTTCTGGATGTGGAAGTTGCACCTCCCTGCAGCGATCACCAGAGCTCTGTCTCGTGGTGATATTAATGCTGCCACGAATTAAACCAAGGGATGTCTGCTGTAATACAGCGCTGGCTTCACATATGGAAGACATTTGTGTGTTTATGTGTCTGTAATGTGTGTGTGTGTGTGTATTAGTGTTTCTGCGACTCAGTGTAGTGTAGGAACAGCTGCAGCAGTGGCAGTAAAGGCTGGAGCTGCTGGAGAATGAGAAGTAGAACAGCCCCCAAGCTCCCGAGCCTCCGTGTTTGCTCCCCTGGTTTATAAAACTTTAACTAGGTTACTGTACTGTACAGCACTAGATTTATGAGAAAAAAAAAAAGAAGAGAGAGGAAAAAAAAAACTCACATGGCAGTAAAATCTGCAGAGAAATGTCGTCTTATTGTCCTCTGGGATTTTGTCTTTCTTTTTCTTTTGGAATGCTACTGGAGAGCACCTCAAGGGCCACACCTGCATGTCCCCAGGCAGGGCTCCCTGGACCCTCTCTGTGTCAGCCTTGCACGCTGTTGCCTTGAGGGGGAAGGTGGGGGTGGTGTTTGTGGAGCAGAGTCAGTGGGGGGTGGGGTGTGGGGGGGGGGGCTGGCCTCTCAACATAGAAGAAAAAGGATCTGAACACACAGCGGCACAGTGTGGTGCCTGGAATGTCCAAGGCAGGTTCGCATTCCAGGACGCGCGGGCCTGCGCTCTGTATCCGCGGCATCCTGTGACTGACACCGCAGCTCTGCAGGTCACGTGGGTTGACCTCTCCGAGTCACACGCTAGGTCACCCCCTGCAGCACTCATGCTCCCTGAGGTGGTGGGTGGTGTTCTTCTTTTTTGCTCACAAGCCAGCAAGGAGCAAATGTATATATATTTTTTTTAAAAATGCCAAAAGCAAAAGAAACATTGTTTTTGCTCTCTCTGTCTCTCTCTCTCCCTCTCTTTCTCTCTCTCCCACCTTCAAGAACTGCTTAACACAGTGAGTGGTTTCTTTTTGGGGTGGTTCCCAGACAGACTCAAATGTTTCTGCCCTCCACACACTGGTGTAGGATTCAGACACTCCATGAGTCTGGCAGTCTCATCTTCCGCAGGCTGCCAACCGCCCCCCTTCCCTCCCCTGCCACCTCCTCTCCTCCCTGCACCCCACCACTCACTTCAGCAGAGCCAAGGGTGAATGAGGGTGTTCAGGAGACCGCACACGCTCCACACTCCTGCAGTGCATGCTGGGTGTTCATTAGCTAGAATTGCTGTGTGAGGAAGAGCAACTGTAGGAAGCTTCTTTGTTTTTCTATTTTTTTTAGGAGGGGGGGGGGCACAGGCAAATTGTTCAGCCAAGATGAGGCTTGCCAGAGGAAAAGATGAAAATGAGGAACGATAAACAAATCACACCCAGCCTTGGAGATACCTGCTTGCTCCGTGCTGTGTGCTGGCCTTAGGTTATTTTTGTGTTTTTTCCTTCAGCACAGTTATAGTGTCTCTCTCTCTCTCTCACTCTCTCTCTCTCTCAGGAGTTTGAAACATCTGAGTCTTTTCTTCGTTTTTAAATTTCATAACCAAAATGGACAATAAATGTATCATATTATTAATGAAAATAGACAACCCCATGAACAAACAAAAATTTTAGGAGTCACTGCAGGATGAATACAACTGTGCCATTTTTCACGGCTGGTCGTCTTGTTGAATGTGCCTGCTATATATTGGTATGATTTTATTTTAATTGGTAATTGGTAAAGAAGGCATAATATATGACAAATGTTGGACATTTGTTAGAAAAAAATCTAATTATAAAAGACTGGGTGCAACATCATTTCGTAAACAGTTCAAAAGGCATCGGATGCTTTCTATTTTCAAACTTGTATATATTCTGAAAATTCTGGCCAGGAGCTACAATGAGGATTGACCTTGAAACATAGGAAGAATAGACACACACTTTCATTATTTTATGATGAAAAAAGTAATCAAATTTGATTAGTGCTGGTGAAGATATATATTATCCATAGTTTATTATAATTGAGTTCCATGCTTAAGACTAAGAGCTGTATCCGCATTGCACTGCAACATATTTCAAGTTGGTACGGATTTTTTTACATTGTACTCGTTTTAGGCTCCCTGTTGGATCACAGACTAGTAGAACGTATTCTTTTGTTTTCTCTGGCCCTTTAAAGGGAAAACTCCTGGAGATGATTTTAATGCAGTTTGGTCAGGGGTGAATCAGATTTTTTTTGGTTTAATTGATTCTTATTACTACCTTCATAACGTGAACTTTAATGGCACTCCTTCGCTCACTGCAGCCCACTGTGGCACTCACAACATGGCAATGAATGGTGATAAATCATTTCAGTTTTAATGTGTCCCATGTTGGTCATTCTGGGTAAGTAACTGTCTCAACAGTACAATAAGGACCATAATGTGATTTTATTATATTGTTGTGAATGTTTTCTGCACTTTGTTTTTTTCTGCATGGTTAATTCACTAGTGAGCATGAAAGACTATATATAAAAAATAAAAAATAATCGAAGTATCTCAGTAATTTCTCATTGCTAATTTGATTATTAACCTGCCTTCTCAGAGGTTCTGACTCAGAGTTAGATTTCAGCTGTTTTGATTGTGCACCAGAGCTTTGTGTTTAAAGTGCTTTGGTCTTGGTCAGTATCTTTCCATAAACTCTTAAGCATGAACACTTATTACCTTTCATGGGACAGATGTCTAAGGATGACATTTAAATGCATCAGAGTTAACGTGGTGCTTTTGAAGAAGGGGAGAATAAGATAGTGGAAACAGGTGCTAGACCCATCGAGACTGGCACTGAATTGCGGTTCAGTGGTAAATCTACAGTGTGTAGGTGCAGACCTCTCAATGCTCAGCCTAGTGTTTTTTGTGGAGGAAATGCATGCTGCACGCTTTGTGCATTGACCTGTTGCTGCCGGAGGAGATGAGTGGTCTAAGAATCCGTTCTGTTCCTTTTGTTTGTTTGATCAGAACCGCGGGCGGCTGGCGGAGAAGCGGACGATCCCACTGCCCCCGACTCGCATCCCCAAGAAGGAGCTCGCCTCCATTTTCAGTAGCGACGACAGCGAGGAGAGCGAGAGGACAAATGGTGACCACGCCGACATCAAACAGGAAGACGACCTTAACGTCAGTATAATGAAAAAGAGGTGAGGGAGGCTCTCTGTTTTGTTGTTTAAAAGATGTTTTAGTTTTTTTGTCACTTGTACACGATCGCTGGTTTCATTCGGTTTGCCCTTCAGAGACCAGGAGAGACATGTTGAACAACACCCGAATCACCCACTGTTCAATTCCCTGCGATTATCAAACCTAAACACATCCGAGGGGTGGCCTTTACTTGCTGTTCTTTCTTGTCTTTTTTATTTTTGCTCTTTCCTTATGTTTGAAGTCTTTACTGCTCTACCATAGCTGGCAGCATCAAAAAAGTAAACAAAATGAGCCCGCCAAAGGTTAGTACAGGTTTACTTGTCAGAATGCAGCGCATCATTAAAAAGAATTTACAATTCTTTTCAAGACTCTGCCACAGAAACCTACAGTACATGTGTGGTGTAATATTAGTCGCAATTCATAAATAACAAACGCCTTTGACAGAGCAGGGGAGAAGGCAGCTCTGCTTGTGAACGAGAAACATCTTTTGATCTCCTTCCTCATAAACTCACATTCACCTCCAGTTTGCAGAACAGTGATGTAGTGAGACACTCCTGCTTGCTTTCTGTCCCTGCTATACAAGCAGTATGCAAAAAAATACTAAATAAGGAAACGCACACAGTATTGTGTCGCTGGTTTATGGTATGGTTCTGTCTCGATGCTCTTCAAATTCACACAAGCCTTGTTGTAAACAGTCTTTCGCTCTCTCTCTCTCTCTCTCTCTCTCTCACACACACACACACACACACACATAGGGTTTGTCATTTTGACACAATGCACAACAAATGCCCAATGCCACTGCTGTAAACTTGAGCAGTCACATATACTACCCATCTTGTTATTTTTACGATATACATATGCATATACATTTCCAATCACATCTGTTCACAATGATTCTCTAAAGGTTATTTCTGCTTACGTAGTTACATTTGCCCCATCAGCAGTCATCACATGCACAGACTTCTCAAGGTGAAGGTTGGGGAAGAATTTCAGCGTTACACAACAAGTCTTGGCCCAGGGGCTGAATGGAAACGTGCAACTTTAATAGTGTTCTCTGACTATTTGATGGCAGTGAGCATTAGAAATGCCTTTTTGTTTTGTTTTGTTGGTTTCTGAGGCAATCTTTGTTGCAAGAGTTATTTCAGAGTGGCAGATTCAGCAGCTCAACAATAGAAAATGCAACCAAAACAAAAGCAGGTAATGAAAGGCCTGCTAAATGAAGACACAAAAGTGGTTCATCAAAGTATTCAGCTTTCTACAGACAGCTCAACCTATCACAAGCTTCTGAGAAACACAAAACACCTGTAATTTACCAGACGGACACGAATGATGGTTGTGTGATCTTTCACGGAACTGTAGGTTAAATGTCTTAAAATTACTCAGAGGAAGTCAGATTGATACAGTTCCTGTAAAAATGACAGTGAAGTGAGATACCAGAGATGAACACCGGGCAGGCCTGAGGAACAAGGCCTGAAGCAAAGTAAACAGAAATCGATTTAAGCAAATGAAATAAAATTAATGCACCCAATTCCTTTAAACGTTGTGAAGTGAGCAGCAGTGGGAGTGTGACAATGTCATTGTAAATGGAAAGATAAATCTTTTTTTTTATCATTCATGTTTGTTCTAGTTAAATGTTTTCTTAAACTAGAGAGACATTTGAACAGCGTGGGTTAGTTATTTCTGAGTAGTGGAACACTGGCCCAGGAATCCTCGGTTCTGTGGTTCGGTACTTGAGCCTTGGACAACTAACCGCTCCCCTCTTGGGATTCACTGTAATTCCTGGCCACTAAATTCAGATAGAAAAGAGAGATTTTGAATCAAAGCATGTCCATTGAATTAATAAGAGTTCCACTGCCCCCCCTCGCAACCCGGAGCCTAAACGATCTCTGTTCCTTTCTGATAATATTCAGGTTTTGACTTTCCTGGAGGGCTGTAGATGAAACGGCAAATAATAATAATAAAAACCAAATCTAGATGGCTGTCTGAGAAATCACAGCACTGGGTCGCAGAACGACCCGGGAGGCTGATTCACAGCAGAGCGCCCTGCCAAGCGTGGGGTGTGGGCGGTGTTTACTCCTTGATTGACATTTAACACGAGTTCCTTCGTTTTGAGTAGCAGGATGCGCCACCAGGTTTCCTCTGTGTAATAATATATAAATAATTATAATAATAACCCTGATAACATCAACAACAAATCAATACCAACACCAGTAATGACATGTATAAAAAAAAACTCACATTTTCAGTCCCTGGGGTACTGGTTTACATAAGAAAGAGTGAAGTTGAGGCAAGACGATTATGAAATTACTGAAATGGCAGTAGGTGGGTAGTGATGATGAGAGCAATCATGGAAAATATAACATGAAGCTTGCGAACCAAACTCAGAACTGATTGATGATCTTGCTCTGCACAGCGAGCCCTGCAATTAAACTTGAACACTGAAATAAATAAATAATTAGAAATAATAATAATAATAAAAAAAAAAAAAAAAAAAAAAAATAATAATAATAATAATAATAATAATAAAAACTGGAGTCCCCTCGCGGTAATCGCTTGATTTATCATTTTATGTGCCTTGACTGCAGCCTCCAAACAACTATTATGGTATGGTAATGAGCATTTAATTAGATTTATCCACGTAATTCAACCCCTCTCAGCCTGCAGACTCCAGGAGCGGTAAACCTGCAGGTGCCATTTACAACTGTGCAGAAAAGACCAGCTCCAACGCTAATTAACACATGCAGCATAGGCTACATTGGGGCATAGACACATGCTCCGAGGGATCAGGGTTTGGAGTTGTGTGTTCGGGTTCTTGCTTCTGTTGCTTTATTAATGTTCATTTGTCTCTCTAAAGTAAAATGGGAGTATGTATCTGTTCTGCTTTACTCTTCATTGACGTGCTGTCAATAAATGTGCATTAGTAAATAAAGCAGAGCAAACACAAGAAAGAGAGAAAGCCCGGCAGACCAGTGGACTCTTATGTATTCCCACTTCTGTTTTCCCCACCTGCCTGATATGCAGAGTTTCAGTGGATTCATTGTTAACGCTGCCTCTCAGAAAATTGAGGGTGCTAGCCAGTCAAAGCAGGGGATGCGCACTGGACCACAGTTCTGCCGGCTGCTATGTGACCTTCAAAATACAGTATATTACAAAATACAGGACAAAGGAAACTCAAACTTAAGTGAAAATTAGTCTATAATAAATATAATGTTTGATAACAATGATTCTTCTTTTCTGGGAAGATGCCTCTATCCAAGGTGTGTAATAGTCTTAATACACTGCATATACTAATTGTAAACAATGCAATTAGTATACATACGTGTTCACACACCCATACACTCACTGTGATTGAGAGAGAGAAGGTACATGTATAACACTAGTAAACAGAGCTGGTGCGTTGGCTTGCTGAATGGGTTCAGAAAAGCTGGGCCGAGGCCAGGCTTACAGGAAGCTCCAGTTGATCTAATGAAGATTATAGGTCAGTAGGAAAAGGAAATAGCTACTTACTCGTTAGCAATAGCACAAGATTAAGATGACAAACAGCATCTCAACAGGCCGCCTTGTTTGTGAATCGAGAACGCCACAGTCAGTTCTGCGTTAGCTGGGCGCTGACTAATTGGAGAAAGCTGTGCCTGAACATTATCTGCAGAGAACAACAAGTACAGTACGATTCAGCACAAGAAAAACACCCCACCGCCCCTCCAACAATACAATCTCTGGCTGAATTGGTGGTTTCTAGGGCAAAATATAAAATTAAATAGAATAGTTTTTTCCTCTTTTAATAATAATCATAATTGTATTTCAAGCACAGAATAGTATGAAACGGGGATAAAAGAAACGCATCAAGTTCTCCTCACAGAGTATCGTCCGGCGCCAGGTCCCAGCACATTACTGTGATTTTTAACGAGGAGAGATTTGCGTTATTTGTGTTTTTGCCTAACTGTGACTGTAAACACTGCATGTTGTACCAGAATAAGTACAAACTCTAAGAAGATTTGATCAGGCTCTGTGGGGTTTTGCATGTCCTGAATGAATATCAGCTTTGCCATCTCGTAAATGACGCATCCTTACCTGATGCTAGGTTATGGGTGCAGTTTTAAAACCTAAGGAGGCTGCAATCTTTTGTGAAGCCCCTCCCCACAAGCTGTTTTAGAGGGGATATCAGTAGAAAGTGTCTACCTTTTCAGAGGAAGCTGACGGCATGCTTGATGTCACCGTGGTACAGTATTAATCTTGCAAAGTGGAAGAATATAAATCAGCTTGCTGTTCTATTGCTAAAACCCAGAGCTTACCTTTTAAAACTATAATCTTAAATTTGAACAAATATGTCACTACAGTTATTTATCCTGAGGAATATGAATGTATGTATGTATGTATGTATGTATGTATGTATGTATGTATGTATGTATGTATTGTTTTACCTCAAGCCTATGTTTAATGTTAGATGGCTTTTGTTAGAGAGTAGGGTCCCTGTCTTTTATACGGTTATACAGGGTTTTCACAGTTGTAAGCAGGGGTCTACTTATAAATACAGGTTTCTAATGCAAGACTTATGTTGTGATGGATGTGTTCAGGCAGGTAGTGTTTTATCAGCTGCACTTGCAGTATGAACTCTACTCAGAGGGCCAAACACTTGTAATATATGATGTCCACTGTCTGTGGTTAATTAATGCTACCCTTTACTTTGGTATAAATGCCAATATAAAGTCGGTCAGTGTTTCCAGGTCATTAAAAAATCTGGAACGCATCATTACCATTCAGAGCTGTGTCAGTAATACGTAGAAAGTTTGAAAGTATACTTTCTCAAGTATTCTTGTTTTCAGCTAAATATTTGATTCACACAAAAATACATAAATTGTAATATAGTGCATTTTTTCTACTGAACAGGATATTGTAGTTAGATGCCTCTAAAACAGTTGGCCTTGTAGTAGTAGGAACGTCTGTGCATTTGGAGAGCTTGTTCCAGATTAAATGATCATTCAGGCTTATTTTTTCTTCACTCGGTGAAGAGGGCCGCTGCTAAGATTTCTGAAGCAACTACTAATGTTAAGCTCTCCATTGCCTTAATTGTGTGGGCCAGGCAATGCATACAAATTTATCCAGATATGAAGAAATGGAAGTTCTATTCTTGGGTATTGATACTAGTTTTTTGTTCTGGTTTTTATTATTAACCTTATGGTATGTTTCCATGTTTCTTGTACAAAATACCGGAATACTATCATCATCCAAATGTGTCTTCAACAAATAATAACACATTGACCTCAAACCATCCAGCAGATCTGCATGGTTAGCTATGCTTACTGTAACGATACTTGGATAAACCGCCCAGTAACAGACATTTGAAAAAGACAACAAGAAAAGGCTACTGAAGCCCTGCAGAAAAGCATTTTTAATATTGTGGAGATCAAATGATAAGAGAGCGGTAATCACATTGCATTAAGAGCAGCACTAACCTTGTTACAAACATTTTTCTAAACACCTCTGTTGCCGGCATGTAACAATGTTAATAAATTTAGCAAACACTTAGAAACGAATATGAATCCCTTTGGCCTTTATTGGGCGGCTGGAATATTGGTGCCAGGGCTCCTGTCCGTTTTGAACCATCAATCGGTACCCTGGCTCTGTGCAAGGAAGGGTCTTAGTGGAGGAGGTAATAGGATGTACAATGTGTGAAATCTGATTTCTATTGGATTTCGACCACTAAGTGAGTTGTAGAGGGGTCTTAACAAATTCAATTTAGTCATCACATTGTAAAAGAAAAGAAAAAAAATCCAGATTTTGTTCCCTCCATTGCATTTGTACTCAATGGAGAGTTGGGAATTATTATCCAGTAGTATTATCATAAAGAAGTATATATATTTATCTCTATATATATATATGCTTGTGTGTATGTGTATTTGTATTGACTATATATTATGTATATTTTAATCGTGAATAATAATTTCCGTATTAAAAATAAAACGTTAAGCGGAGAAACAAAATACTGCCCAGTGGCTCTGGTGAGTTATGCACTCATGGCCCGGTACAGAGAGCTAGTGGTTTGGATCTGGTGTGTGTTGTACTTCGCAATATCTTTTAAACAGATTAAGTTTAACAGTAGAAAGCCTGGCGAGTGATTAGTCTTAAGGTAGTGTGGAAGCACAGGGAGAGGCAGAGTTTATCCTTGCTGCACAAGCGTGGATAAGAGTTAACCCTCAGTGGGTTTCAGTTTTCATTTATCTTGAAGGTAATACCACAGGTAATACTGTAGGCTGTTTCCCAGAACAATAATTGCGTTGCTCAGCAACAACGACACACAAACAAACCAGAAAGTTAGTTATGTTGCACGTTGTTGTACAAATTAAAATGGAAAACCCCAAAACCTACCTGTTTGCCAGTCCCAGTGAATGTGTAGAGTTTTTTATTCTTGAATTAAGTTTTAATGTTTTAATTTTCCTCTTATAAGTGTGTACATGGGCTATTATTATTTATAACTATGATAAAAATAGTTATAACGCAATATATTTTTGAAAGGCAAAGAGAGAGACAAACAAAAGCAAAAGACAGGCAGTGGGAGACGGAGAACCAACATGTGTGAAGAGCGAAGGGGGAGAGTGTGAGCAAGAAAGACAGAAGGGAGGAGAGCGGAGCGCGGGGTTTTTTTCGAGTTTAGACATTGTACTGCCTCGTTCCCCCCCTCTGCTGGCTGGCACTGCTGCTCAGACACTGGCTCTTAAATCCCAGCTATAAATTCAGCAGACTGTACGAAGAAGGGTTTAACCTGTCTACCCTTTATATGCAAATCGCCTATAGGGTGTTAAGAGCACAACCTTGCTCTGTGGGGTGCGATGGCTGCAGTTGCTGCCCACTGTACAGCTTATCCTGAGTGATGCTCAGCTCACAGCGCGCTGGGCAGGACAGCCTCCGCAGGTGATCCCAAATTGCCAGCCAGAAGCTGTCCAGTGAGGCGGGCCCTATGTGACAGAGCTGCACCCATGCTTTCAACGGACCACATGTGGGTATGTATATGATTCCTCTTTGCACTGTTGTTTCAGCTGTATTTGAGGTGACATGTACGCAAGCAAGGCTGTACTTGAGGAGGCATAACTTTTTTGGTCAGAATTTCTCAGCTGTTGTGATGTCATTCCACAGAAAAAGTACCAAGGTAGTTTTTAAATGTGTGTGATACCTTATGTCAGCTGTGTTATGGTTAGAGCTGTCTGTCTTTGAAAGTTCAAGTGGGGCTGCTGGGTTTTAAAATCAGCCAAGCTAAGGTGCCGGCTTCTGTGAAAATCAGAGCGGAAAAACCCGTTCAGTTTATTTCAAAATATTGACTCTGCTGGCTCGTTATTTGAAAAAAAAAAAAGGGAAAGAAAAGGCAGAAGCAGCAGTAAGGTTGATTGTTTGTTTGATTGATTTTGCCGGGAGGAAACCAGCTGTGATTTTGCAGCGACTGACTGGTGTGTTTGCCCTCTTCCCCTCTGGTGGAGGTCTTTGAGTTTCTCACAGCTGGCTGTGATGGGAGACGCAGCTCTTAGGGACTGACAGACCTGTCTTCAGTATTCAAATGCATACTTTCATAATTGCCATCAAATCCTAATAAAAAAGGGATTTAAGATTCAGGAGGTAGTAAATCCCCCTTAAAAACGAAAGGCCAGAATAGAAAATAAACGGCTGCAGGTAATTAAAGTTCCTGCCTATATATATATATATATATATATATATAATTTTCTCCCCCCCATGTCTTCTGTATTTATGAAGGGGTAATTTTCTCAGTTTTATTGAGATTTGGCTGTTTACCTCTAAGAAATCTAAGCTGCTTGTCAGGATCCAAGGACGTCGCTGAGTTAAACCCGGGAAAGCGCTTTTTCTCCGATCTTGTAATTAGACAACGCGCATACACAAATGAGAGCTGCTATTGCAAAGGAGACGCCACAGTAAAAAAAAAAAGTATTTGTTCTCGGTGTTTTCATGACCCTGTGACAGACACACAGACAGATAGTCAGACAAACAGAGAGAGAGCGAGAGAGATAGAGAGAACTGGCAAATCGTCAATTTAATGGTATGCATGCGGGTGGCCAGACACAAGACTACCCACGAACTGCATATAATAAGAGCCGTCAAACCTCAGAGCAATATTTGTCTCCAGCCTTCCCTCAGAAACAGGGAGGCACCTCTATGGCTGTGAGCGTCCCAAAAGAGAGACTGTGTTCGTCCCCTGAATGAGACACTGGTCTGGCTGCCGCTCAGAGTAAAGTCTCTCAGAGTGCCGAGGTGTTGCTTTGGGAGACGCACACAAACACCAGACTAGTTTAGATTTTTTGTTTCTTACACAAAAATAGACCATGATTGCCGTCAAAACTTAGCAGCACCTTGACGTGGCTTGGGTGAGGTGATGTTCAGCTGTTATTTGTAGCTCAAGAGGGTTGGATTGGGTGATTGCCTTTCTTAAGCAGGCAGCTGAGGGGAAATTCAACTTTCTTATTGAATGGAAAAGACCCAGTTCAATGGTATCAGCCCACAGAGTGAAGGCCTCATAGGAAGGAATCCCCTGCGTGTTTCTGCTGAGAAATGTTGCTTTTCTCGGGAGGGGGATCCCCACCCCCTCCTTCAGAAATGAGCAAAATCAGAACCTGATACAAGATATTAAGGCGGATGAAAGCAGCACCGAAAGCCACGTTCTCAGTGTTTTTCACTCATCTTATCTCTTGAGTGTGCAAAAAATTCAAATAATACTAGGCTCCTTCTTGGCAGCTATTTGCAGAGGAAGCCACACACCAGTTTTTGTTTTGTTTTACATTGTCTGCTGGACCAACACAGCTATAGAATATTTTTAACTTGTGGAAAAAAGTCTCTCTGTCCTTCAGTCACCCCTTATGTTGCCAAGTCTGTCTTTTCCCCCCCCTTGAAATACAAAATATCACAGAATGCCCACAAAGTGGATGAGGTGGTCTATAATACAGTTTAAAGGCTGATTTTGAACACTCTAGCTTTGTTCCTTTAAACTTGTCTAGCATTGTCACAGTAGAGAGTTTGGACAGGTTTCCTTCCTGTGGTGTACCTTGTAGCAGTATCAAATGACAGACGTTAACTCTTGTTATAAGAGTTCGCTGTCTTTGTAACCTTCCTGTCCAGGAGTTCCAATCTACTGGACATTCCAGTCTGTCTATGCAAGGCATTGTGAAGGAAGTGGATGTAATAAACACCTGAGTTGAAATTATGCTGGTAGATCCTGTAGTTGGCACAACCCTCTTTAAAGCTTCATAAAACTTGTAAACTGGTTTTCACGTTTTCACACAGGGCAAACCTTAGATACGCACACAAACTGTTTGTTCCCAACCACCACTTGTGATTCACACCAACAGGGTTGTGCCTTTTGTGAACAACTGCAGCAGCCAGAACCAAACCTAATCACACTGAGCTCCCAGATTTGCCAGTGAGTTTGATGTCAACCTGTTGACCATGTTTGGGCATGGGAGGCACAGAAAGCGCATATGTGACGAATCCAGGAAGCTCACAGCAGCCGGGGTACACCTGTTTGCATCATGAGGGGTGACTTTTCTTTGTTGTCCCGTCTGTGGCCCATGGCTGGCTGTCTAGAACTGCCTGGGATTGGAGACAAAAGCGTCTATTCCCCCTTCTCGACTCTTATCAGATCTTGATAAGGAAAGTGTCTAAGTCAATAAGATAAATCCTGTTTATGGCAGCATAAACAGCCCTAAAGATAACTACCACAGATCTGTCACAGATGCTGCGTGCATGCTGCTTGTTGGCCGCTCACAGGTGTCTCTGTTTACTGCCTGCACTCTGGAGGTTGTGCATATAGATCTGACAGTGTCGACTGTCTGTCTCGGTGTGACTGGTGTCACTGGAAATTACCCAAGTAATGAGGGACAACGTCCACAGCAACCCGTGTCGTCATTTTAATTACAGGAAAGATTACATGTCAGTAGGAAACGATTTTCAGCGATCAAAATTATTACAGTATTAACAAGTGTGGAGATAACCCGCCCCCCCCCCCAATTCCAGCCTTTATTTTTTATTTATTTGTTCTCATTGATTTGAAAAGCTTGGTAGATAGGACAGCAGGTTAAGTTAAAGGCTTGTTGCTGAGAGGTGCACTGTTGAATTTAATTGCTGTGTGCTTCCCTGCTGCGCCCACAGAGCCACAGTCCTTCAGGTGAGACCTGACAGGGCGGTGCTGTTGTCTGGTTAGTGTCTTTGTGAAGAGGGCTTTATTTCCTTTCCTCCATTTCCTGGTTATTGCCCTTGGTTGCACAGTCTTCTGCGGGGAATGAAGACAGAAAGGTCTTGTTACAGCGAGGGGAAAGCAGGATGTCTTGGCTCTGAGCATCTTGGTAATCACTGGTGATTGTTCTTTCTTTTGAAAGAGGACATCACTGGTTTAATGCTGTGTTGAGAGGATCTTTTCCTGCCGTTGCAGAACTATCATGCAAAAGCCAGCCGCATTTACCTGCAAGGGTGTTATTTCAAAACAAAACAAAACAATACAACAATGAACAAAAATGGTTTTGCTGATAAGACTTGCAGAAGAGTCTTAGAAAACAAGTTTGACAGCAGTGATTCTCAGAAGCGTACTCACGCACTGTCAAATATTGCTTTCTGTCCCGGTGAAGTGGAAGGTAGAATGTAGTTCATTAAAACCTATAGTTTATAATTGCATCATGATCTTCAGCCACCCTCCCCCCCACCCCAACCAAAAAACAATTGTAAAATTGTATCATTGTATCTTTGCACGGCTTCAAATGCAGTTACCAAATCCAGAGGAAAACTAATCTCCTTCAGACGTGAAGCCTGGAAGGGTAATACATACAGGTCACGTCTTCATCATGGTATCAGCTTCAGTGCATAAATCTCATTACAGATCACCTTGTGCAAAGATCTTTAGAGTGCAGTACAGTACAGTGCTGTACCATGCAGTGCACCACAGTTCAGAACAGTAAAGAAACAGCACCACTGTATAGTGATGTACAATGCAGCACAGCACAGTACAGCAGGGGCAGGTGTAGTTAATAGTGTAGCACAGGACAGTACAGAGCAGTGCAGT
This sequence comes from Amia ocellicauda, assembly GCF_036373705.1. Taxonomy (NCBI): domain Eukaryota; kingdom Metazoa; phylum Chordata; class Actinopteri; order Amiiformes; family Amiidae; genus Amia; species Amia ocellicauda. The sequence continues at coordinate 17,382,842 of NC_089867.1, read as the reverse complement.
ATAAAGCCCTCTGACTCCAGAGCTGATGTAACTATTGAGGTTCACTTGTGTGGCACAGTGTGGTGTGCAGATGCATGTGCCTGGCAGCTCGGGGGCCAGCATTCCCGGCAGGCTGGCAGGCAGTGAGGGCCCAGCTGGGCTCTGTGTATTCGGTCTTTGCGTCAGGACGGCAGCCAGAGCCCAGTGTGTGAGCCAGGGCTGGCACGTTGTCCTCTCTCGCAGTGTCAGACACAGCGTCAGTCTCCTCGCTGCCAGCAGCACGCTGACCTCCCTGTTAGGATCTTGTTTTGTGCTGCAGCACTTGTTCCATCACTCAGCCGCCCTTGTAGATAAAATAGCATTACGCCCATGCCACCGTGGCTTTCTCCTCCAGTCCTGATATCCTTCATTGTGGGCCCCTTGGTTATTTTTGATGGATGTGCTTTATCACACATAGACGCCATTGAGCAGAGGCCCATTGATGGTCCTTCCCAGGGAAAGAAAAAGGTTAAATAAAGGAAAAAAAGGAATGAGTAAACCTAAACCTTGTCAGTTATTTGTTAATTTATCTATTTATGTATTTTTAAATTGTCTCCTCTAAGTAACAAGGTTTAGTGCCTTGCAGCTGAACAGAACAGGTGTTCTGGCATCAGCAATGAAAAGCAAACAAAAAGTAAACAAAACACGACAGACTCAAATAATTGATGCGCTGCGTGGGGCTCGGCGACAGTTGTGCGGATTGAGAGCAGAGCTGCAGTGTGAGCTCTCTCAGCCCGGGGACGGCCTGCGTGTCCCAGGGCAGGGCGTTCTGCTCCTGAGCGAGGAGAGCTGGCAGCCGGCGCTCAAAGCACAGCCAAACAGCTCCGTCCAGGCGAGCAGCTGCTGCCTCTCTGTCTGACACGCACGTACAGTACGCTGGGGGGGTGGGGGGCACTGCGCTGCACTGAAGCATAACAAGTCTCCCCCCTGGGTGTAAGGTGAAGAGTTGTTGAGGCTTGAGATGTTAACATTTTCATTGCACCTCCAGGACTGGCCGTGCATGGGAAACAGAAGTTGGGGGTGGGAGGGAGTTAGGAAACAAAAGAAAGTTTTCCTCTGATGCATCAATATTTCATCGATTTGCGACTGCGCGCGGTGTTTGGTTTTCCGAGGCGTGCGTGTGTGCGTGCGGTGGGGGAGAGGGCCCAGCCAGGCCGCAGGCTCAGAAGCGCCTGACAGAGAGCAGAGAGCGTCTGTGCTGTAAAACCGGCGCGCCTGGAAAAACAACAACCGTGACTTCTTTCCCACCGGGGCGCTCTAATGAGTCTGAAGTGATCTGAAAAGCATCCAGGTTTTGCTTCCAAGCTTACCAGAGGCGACTGACTGTCCGAGATGGAATAGGAGACAAAGGTTGTGTTCTGGTAATGCTGCGTTGACAGGTAGTCAAGTGACTTAATGTATGTTTAAAAATTAAAATGAAAAAATAATGCCAAAGGGGAAGCTTATGGATAAATATATCTGGTATCTGGTCCAGGTTGTTCTGGAACTCAAAATTAGTTTCCAGCAAAAGACAAAGTCGACTATACACGTGTGGTGCCTGCAGTGTGCTCACAGTCCGTGTGTTCGGGATCAGGGAGGCTGGTCTGTGAGAAGGCAACTCCGTCCCCTGGCACAGAGTTTGCTTAAAATTCGTCACAGGGGCAGGGTTAGTTAGACACTTTCACGGGGACTGTTTTGAGCAAGGACAGGTCACATGTGGTCAGAGGAGGTTGCGTCAGGAGAGGGAGCAGGCCAGAGCTTTCATGTGCTGTGCGCCTTTCCCCCGAGACAGTGACCAGCTGTGACCTCTCTCCCGCATTGATTTCCACATGTATGGTCTAGGCTTCAGGGCTCTCAACCAACACCGGGCACAAGACAGAGCCAACAGATATTAGTTTGTTTTGTTGCACTGTGCAGGCTGGGCTGGAATTACAGCTTCACTGGGTTCCCTTCAGAAAATGACAATCCATTAGCAGTCAAAGTTTTGTTTATGATTATTATTATTATTATTATTTATGTTGTTCTAAGTTAGGTGCCAGTTTGAATGTGATGCGTACCTAAAACAACATTTCTCTGGTACTTTGTTCCGTGTGTGTGAATGAGGATCACACAGGGCACAGTGCTGTACCCGCAGGGATTTGCTGAACTGGTCAGTCTTCATGGGTCTGTATGCGAGTATGTTGACTATACATAACAGAACTTACAATCAAAATGTGGTGTTTCAGGTTTGTGTGTTTTTCATGCCTGTGTGTGTGTCTATATATCCATGTTGAGAACATATTTACTTAAAGGTGCATTAGCAGGACTGTAATGTGCTTTGCATTATCTGTCTTGAAGAAGAAAACAGAAAAACAAAAAGGCATTCACGATGCATAATTTAATGGGATGAGAGCTTCCCACTTAGCAGATGGGATTGTGTTACCAAAAAAATTGTTTGGGGGGAACAAAAGTAATAACACTGAAACGTCCCCGCTGCCTGCATCGTGACCCCGCCTCCCACTGTCTTCACACACATATGCATACTCACAACACACACATACACAGTAACAGACACACATGCGCACATACACACACATCTGTCTCTCCCTGAAGCCGCTTCAGCCTCCGTTATTATTTGGGTCATTATATTGGGTTTTGTCGACACGGATGAAGGGTATTGACAAGTTTAGGATGCGATTATGGAGATCTTCTCCAGCGTGTGCATTGTGATTGTGATAAGACGGCCTTATCAGCCTGAGCTGTCAGGGAGGGGGGGGGAGGCTCATCCCAGATTCTCCCGTTTGTGCTGACTCAGGCTCCCCGGGTCTTACCTCTCCTGACGCAGTTTGTGACCTTGGCTGGCTGTCCGGGAGCCCTGGTTTGCCGGGTTGAATTGGGACAGCACAGCGAAAGTGTGTTAAGTTGGCCGGGCAAAGTGGTGTCCTCACTCGCCTTTTAGTCCCAGCGTGCTGTGCATCCCACTGCGAGGCACCTCTCGCCCGGATAAGAAGCTGCTTAGTTAGTAAGTAAAGTTCAATATGGCATTAACACAGCAGGGGTTGCGGCAGGAGTGGGGGAAGGGCATATTTTAATGTTTCCTTCTTTGTGTCTGGCCTTCTTTCTTCGCTATTCAAGATAGCTTTGCTTCACAGATCTTATTGAATTGTGTCCATATTTGTTGTGTTCCTGTGAAGAGCTGCTGGAGGTGCCTTTGTAAAACGGAAAACTCTTGCAGTAATCTTGTTGTGAATATAGATGGGGACATTTTCCAGAAGCTAGTTCAGTTAATTCTTGTAATCAAATTTTGTCTGAGCTCTAGTTTATCCAAAAACAGGATAGAAATATATCCTTATATATGCGAGCGCTGTCAAACATGATTAATTATTTCTTAAGCACCGTGTTGACCTATAAGTTTGCTTCAAAGCACGGACCAGTATTGAGGCCCGGTTTGTTTACAGAACCGCTCCGAATTCTCTTCTTCACACGTGTTCCTTTTTAAGAACTCTCGCCACAGAATCGCTGCCGTCCCAGTTCTCAAACCCTCTCGGCTTTTGCCAGTTGTTATTGTGACATCATTTTAGCATGTTACTTTTTACAATCTTGTCACTGCTGCAATGTACTTGTATCGAATATTTATTTTGCGTTTGTTTGTTTTTGTTGGTAACCCTCATCAGTTAAGAACAATTAATGTTATGATACTTTAGCGCTGATACAAACAGTGCCCATACCTCCCCCACCACACAATTAGAATTAATTGGGACACGAGTACCAGGATGTCTATAGCATCCGTGCGTTCCACAGTAATTGTTCGGCTAGTTTCCATCCTGCATGATGTGGACTCTCTCAGTGTAGTGCAGCACCTACTTTTTTTTTTCCTCCTCCATTCAGATGGTAATTTTTTTGAGGGATTCGGGACATTAACTCTGCCGTCATTAGCGGTGCGGCAGCATCGGAAACTAATTAAGAGAGCTGTCAATAGATGATCCTGCTAGCTCCCTGCTTTAAGGCTTTAACTGGACCAATAATAAATATATTGCAATTCTTACACACAGAAATTTTAAAGAGGCAGCATCTATTTAAGGGAAAGAAAAGTACAGATTGTTGTTATTATCCATCATTATATTGTCTTCTGTGGACGCTCATAGTCGGGTCGACTTACAGTTGTCACATAACAGTGGAGACCAGGAGAGGGAAGGCACAGCCATTGAAAAGCTGCAGGGAGATGGGTTCAGGGATGGCTTGTTTTCCAGGTGTTTTGTTTATATTATTGATATTTCCTTCGCCCTCGCCGCTAGCATACAGGTGGTGGGGCTGCAGTGCAACACACAGTGAGTCTGGGGGATATAGCCAGGCTTTGAACTGGGAACTCCTTTGGCAACTTCTTGGGGACGTTTCTCTCCCCAACAACCTCACATCCTGTTGCAGAGGATTGTTTTCTGCGCTGAAATGCATTTTTTATTTAAAAAAATGCTTTGCTATTCTTTTGGAAGGCAGCCTAGAGTTTAGGCCAAAAACAAACAAAACTCTTTAGAGAAGCAATATATCAAGAGAGGTTTGAGTTTCAGCTGACTGACAAGTGCCTGGTAACCCAGTTTGGTCAGAGGAAATACATTTGTGTGTCTGTTCTTATAGTTTAAGGACAGTTTAAGTATGACAGCTATATATTTACCAGGCCAGCTTTGTAATCTACGCTCCTGCAGACTAGAATTGTGGTTCCTGAAAAGTGCAGCACTGACTTCACAGAGAGGAGTTAAAAACGGGCAGCTGTTACAACTGTAGAGAGGCAGGACTGTGGTCGGCCTGATCGTTTCTTTAATGTGACCATATGTATGTATGTAATTGTATATTGTGTTGTATGTTTTTATTCCCTCCAGTGTTTATCAGCCATGGGAGATATGCTTCTAATATTGCCCCCTTGCTAATCTGGTATTTCTGGACATTATTCTGTTTAAGGAGATCAGAACTGTAATCAGATTTTCAGGAAATACCTGCATGACACACTTCTTCATACTTCTTGACAGTTCGAAGGCAGTGTAGCATTGAGGTGTGCTGGGGGTCTGGGTGAGCGATAGCCACACTGTAACCCCTATCCCAAGGGGTCACATGTACAATCTGGTTCAGAATTTCCTGCTGATATTCAGGAAGTTGCGGTAAAAGACAAATCCACCAAGGGACCGTGTGGGTATTGGAAAGAAGTTTGTTTGTTTATTTATTAATTTATTCAATTGGTCATTCATTCAATAAACGTCCAAACCATTTACACTGGAAAAAGTTATTCGTTGACCAATCTCTTTCCCGTTTTCTCTTGGACCTGTGGAAGTGTGGACTGGCAGCGTGCTCATTCCACCTGGGAAAAAAATTCCCAGTTAACTGTGTGATCGGTGATATAAAGCTCACGTCTTGTGTTCCTGATGCTGTTGGGTTGTGCTGAGCAAGTGTGAGCAAGCAAGTTAAAATTAAGATTCAGAATTGTCAGAAAGTGTCCAAAGTGCGTCCCTGTTATCCTACTGTAGTTTCCACAATATGCTCTGGCAGTCTGCGGAGTTTGTAGGCGTGAAGCATTGTGAATTTGTTTTTGGATGCTGTTGGAACAGACGGGAGAAGATCGAAGAGGCGCTTGCTTGCTTGCTTGCTTTATGTATGTATGTATATATTTATTTATTTATTTGCGACCCCCTCACAGCCTGTGTGCTCCCTCCATCCTTGCAGGCCCCAGAGGAAAGGCAGAGGGGATTCTTGCCTTTTTAGCAGGGTGTCAGGAAAGAGATATGGAGAGAGAGGGAGAGCGATAGAGAGAAAGGGAGGTAGAGGGAGAGGATCAGTCATGGAATATTTACTTTCATAACACAACACATGCTTGGTTTTCTTCAGATGGTAGCTTTTGCAGCTGCAAAGTTTTTACAAATCATAATAATAATAATAATAATAATGGTTTTAAATACATTTATAAAGAGCCACAATGTCACAGTCCAAAGAATTGATAAGGTGTAATTTGTTCAAAGGAGCGTATAAAAGCAGAATAAATATGACTGCCTTTCTTTATTCATTCCTTCCCTCCTTCCTTCCTGTCACACATAGTCCTTCACCTTCCTCCCCCCCCAGACACGCTTGCTGCACCTCTGTACACCCCTACCACTCTCTGCTCTGGGAACACCTGCATAATACAAGTGGCATTCTTTAGCACTTTACTGATCCCAAAAATATATCTGAAGTGTGCTCGACGGAGGTGGCAGGCAGCGGTAATGTGCACCCCGCCCCCACCCCCACCCTCCCGCCCGGCCTGAGCACCACACAGAGCTGTCCCTAATACTTCTCTGAGGGCTCTTTCCTGGGCGGCCTGAGAGCCAAACAGCCCAGCGAGAGGAGCGTCATGCATAACCAATCGACCAGATGACGGCGGCTGGCAAAACCACTCCTGGTGAGAACAGCGTGAGGCCCAGTGGGTGATCCTAATCAATATCACAAAGCAAAGGAGTTTACAAAAGAAAAAATATATATTATTGTTATGAAAATATCTTACATTTCCCTGTGTGTGTGTCTGTGTGTGTCTATATATATATATAGAGAGAGAGACTTAATGTGTAGATATTAAGGACTCATGGACAATGTATTCTAAAACACGTGCACACACACCTGTAGAGATAGAGACATAGATAAGGAAATGCATAGATGCATGTACATTTAAATTGGAAGTAATTATTATTTTGCATGCATACATTTCTCATCTGTTATCAGTAAAAGCAATAGGATATAATCCCGGGGCATGATGAATTTAATGCTTTATGAAGAATTTTTAGGAACACAGCATTAGAAAGTAGTCGCTGTACTGTCACAGGAGCACCCATGCGCCTGAAGTTTCAAATCCTGATTTGCAGTTGGGGGCATTTTCTGTCTTTTCGGTTATTGCTGATAACTCTTCAGATTACACTGATCCTGGCTGGTCCCGTGTTCTTGACATCCAGTTATTGATTGGGGGGGTGATTAAAAAAGAACCGATAATTACTTCATTTTAAGCTCATAAACTTCTTATGAACCCTGAATGTGTTGATTAACGCATCTTAAGGTGGAAGATTAGACAGGATAAGACACAAAATTGCTTGATGCAGGAGTCTGCATTGTCTTCTGCTCTTAAGAAGTTCCTGTGGGTGATTAAGTTTGTGCTTACGTTATGCTTCTTAAAAGCAGGGGGCTCGGGTTTATTACATTTAGCCAAGGCTAGGTTGCCTCATAAAACGGCTCCCGATTTAAATTGACAAGCGCAGAAGAGATGACCCTGGGACCCTGAGAAGGTGACCGGACTGGCCAGGGCCGCATATTCAACCTGCTGGTCTGGAGTGACTTTCTGTCACAAATGTATCTGTTATCTGATTATCCAAGGAGCTAGACAGCAGAGTAACAGTGTTGCAGCCCAGGTTCAGAAGCTGTTGGATGAGAAGGGAAGAAAGCTCGAGAAAACAGCAGCCATAACCACAACAACAACGAAACAAAAACAAAACTGAGCAACACTTGCAAGCGATTCTGCGTGGGTGTGTGTGTGCTGAGCCAGGGCCATGCCCAGCACACAGCGGGACAGCTGGGGGTCGGGTTATGTGTCCAGATCTGGGCAGGAATGGCGTTCTCCCCTCGTTACTGTACGCGTAGGTGTTCCTGTTCTACTTCTTGCAAATGTTATACTCTTTTGATATGGAGATTGTGTGTTTATAAAAACTCCCTTCAGGGGTGTTTTTTTTCTTCTTTAAATGAAGAGTTTTATTTAAAATATCTTAATTTGCTACATAGATTTATTGCTTTCTTTAATTTTGCCTTTTATTTTGCTCTGTGGATCCTATTTCACAAAAAACAGCAAACCGAGCAGTGCATATTAATCTGCCGTTTATGCTTGTTGTAAAACCTTTGACACTGACACCGCTGCATAGCCTTGGAGTCAGGGAGGGGGGCAAGAATAGAGAACGAGAGAGAATGAGAGCGAGCGAGAGAGAGAGGTGATTACAATTTGTGCGGGGAGCGTTTGGCCAGCCTGGCCTGGGGAGAGTGACGAAGAGGCAGTATTGATCATGTGCCCTCAGATTAGACTTTTTTCTCTAACCGCACGTTTTTGTTTGTGTTGCAGCCGTGACAGTGACCTCTCGACTATCATCTCCAATCTGCACCACACCAGACAGCTCGTTATGCCAGAGAGTCAGACCTGCAGCGAGATCAAGAGGAATGGCAGTGACATTGGCTCAGCACCAGCAGGTAGGGGAGCCGGGCCGGCCTTTCATCTGAGCACGCCTGTGTTTTTTTGTTGTTGTTTTTTATGCTTCGTATCTCCTTCGGTTTCAGTAAGTGTAAGTGCCTTTTGCTCTTCAGTTTGCTCAGAGGTTATCTTTTCTTTTCCTTAAGTGGGTGTTTCTCAGTCATGTCGCCAGAAAACTACAGCAGGACTTTGTGGATTTCAGCGCTCTATTACACAGATCTAGATCCTGTGAAGTGAAGAACCTTTAACCCCTTCCCCACCTCTCTCGGCTTGACATTTAATTGACTTCTCTGTTGTGTTAGTGTGGAGTGGGGCTTGAGTTCCAGTATCACAAAATCATTTGCATTAGTTTTTTTTTTTTTTTTTTGTTTCCTTAGATGCTTCTTTGGATTTGTAATATAGGCAGGTATATCAAAGTGCATTATATAATCTGCATTTGTGGTTTTCCTCGGAACCAAGAACTTCTCTGGAAGACACACAGACAGACATACGCACACAATTCTCCTTTACTTTAGCCAGTACTTTGAATGCCCACTCTGCATAACTTGCTTCGATGTCATATAAGCAAAGCAAAGCAAAGTGTCATTTAAGCAAAGGTGCCATCTAGCCAGGTGCGTTAATGAACAGGTATTGATCTGGCTCCCTTGTTTGCCTTTCTCAGAACATCGTACCAGCTGAGGATAGTTTGTTGTGCTGCACGGCAACCAAAAGTGTGTTTATTACTAGAAAAGCACTTTAATATTTCCCATAAAACAAAGTTGGGGAGCAAACTTTTGCTGTAGTGTATCAAAGCTTAGAATTTCACCTTGTCAATGCACTTTTCTTTATCTAACCTTTCTATAAAACATTGATATTTTTTTCAACAGTTAGTGGAGTTAAAGTGACTTATTCTCAATGGCAGGGAGGCCCGCTTTGTAGTGTGGTGCTGCAGGATCGCTTTCCAAGTTGTCTGCAATCCAGGAGTCATCGATTGTCCCTTTTCCCTGTAGGTATTATAATCCTTTTATTGTAAAATAAAGGATATTGCTCATATCAGAGAGGGCTGGTGTCTCCTGGTGTCGGTTTGTTGTCTGCTTATGGAATGCGAAAAATAAGTAGAAGACCTTGTGTTTATAAAATCTAATTGCTATATTGATCCGTCCTGGAGCCAGCGATCGCAACCTTAGTAATTGAGATATTCCTCAGAGTGTGAGTCTGTGTGTCTACTGTAGTGTGATGCCTTTTTTTTTTCCTTCTTATTTTTTACTGCTTTCCTCCATTCCTATTTTTTTAAACCCATCTCTCTTTCTCTGTCTCAGCCACAAACACAGATAGAAATCAAGGGAGTTTTTATTATTTTTATTTTCCGCCATGTCTGGGATTTATGTCAGGTTGCCGTGCTGCTGTGACCCGCGCACAAGCCCTCGCCATCCCTTTGGAGAATATTTGGGTTCATTTTCACTTAAGATCGAAACCCACGTCCCTTTCCACCCCGGTGTAAAGAACAGCGAAGCAGTGGGTGTTGAGCCTACTGCTAAACTCTGTACTGCTCAGCGCAGCGATCCGAGATTTTTCTGAAACAGAGCTCATGAGACGACGCTGGGCCACCGCCCCTCTGGGCCACTATGCCTTTTAAAACCGAGAACCCAGGGATTGCAGAAAACACTTTTAATCTTAATTGAGAAAGACACACAAAGGGATGAGCAAGCCAGCCATCCTGACTGGGGCAGGCCTGCAAATCTGCCGGTTTGTGCATTAAACACAGATTTAGAGCCCATTTAAGCAGCTCGCCGCGTGTCTGTAAACAAGTCCAATCCTATCACCCAGGTTGTCTAATTCTGTCTGCCAGCAGAGAGAGAGAGAGAGAGATGGGGGGGGTTAAAGAAGGACAACTTAAAAACAGAAGAGTGAACCAGAAAGCCAGAGACGTCTGTGCCCGGTTAGGAACAAGGAAAAGTATACAAAACTAAATAAGCAGAACACCTTTCACAAGCAGGCATTGAATCATAGACACAAAAATATGTTTAACTACCTTTATTTAATGGAACAAAAGATTGTATATTTGAAATATATATATACAGAAGTGTCTCAGTGGAGTTTTACATAACTGATAATTCATTTCTTGGTCGAGAAACAAGACAGCCCTGCCTGTGAATGCCGCAGCTGGAAGGGAGCCACACGCAACATCCAGCGTGGTGGTGTGTCTGGTGACTTCGATATGATTACTGCACAGTGCAGGTCAGCGCGGAGTTTCCCGTTTACCAGAGCGATGCTGAGAGTTGGCACGGTCACACTCAGAATTAGCAGGCTCAATCTCTTCCAAACTACCTTCCGTTAGAGCTGAGAAAGGAATCGAAACAACAGGACTTTTTCCTTTTCTGACCCCCCCGCCCCCCAGCTGACGCTCCGCATTTGCCGTCTTTGATGCAACCCGACTATGCATGTGTCTGTCTGTCGGTCGTGTGTCCTGTGTGGTTATTTGTCTACCTGTGCTGCATAGTATTGCAACACGTTTGTGTAGGACGGGGAAAATTGATGCTCGTCGTTGCCGTGTGCTCTCCTGTCACCAGGGAACCGATTTGTGAAGTGTGAGGGCGTGGATGTTAGGGTGGGTAGAGAAGGAAAGAGAGTTGTTCTCTTTATACTTGGATTTCAGAACAGACATTTATGAAACGTTGTCTCCCAGTCTTGTCTGTTTCCTCACTGTGTCTGCCTTTATGTTGTAAAAAAGCCAAAAGAGAAAGGAGTATATAAATAAGGTAAATTCATACAAAAGAAAAAAAAAAAAAAAAAGCAGCCAAGGCAGTGCAGACGGCCTTAATGTTGCTGACGGAGATGGTGCAGCCAGCCTGCCGAGCGAGAGGATGAGGAAGCGATGCTCTGATGGAGAAAAACGTTAATTAAATTTGAGGGAAATGACATTAGAGATGACCCAGGCGTCAGCAGTAAGTGACTAAAACTGCCCTAGCCCCAGCCTTCGAGATTGGATTGGCTGAGAGCTGACAGATAGTCTGTCTGGAGAGCAGACTTAGCCAGGGCTTTATGGAGGGTCCAGAGACTTTCTCAGGCGTACAAGTTGTTGTTTTTCATCGATGGTGTTCGTAGATGGAGTGGAATGGGGGCTGGGGGACTGTGCATGGCAGGGAGGGGGTGTGTGTGTGTGTGTGTGTGCTGCTGTTTCTTTTCAGCATTGCTACCTGTGCCAGCACCCCCTCCTCTCTTTTTTGTTCTGTCTCGCTCTCATTTGCTTACTTGCTTCCTCTCTCTCTTGTTCTTTTTCTCTCTCTGGAGTCTGTCCTGCCGTAGGTGACTGTTTGTTAATGGCTTTTGAAATGCCCAGAGATGACAGGAAATGTGACAGTAAGCTACGGCAGCAATTTAAAGCCCCCACCTTGGCACCCCCGCTCTTCAAAATCTGATTCTCACCCCGCCCCCACCTCTCCTCCCCGAGGTTAGTCTCAGGAGAGTGCACACTGTGCTCAAGTGGATTTATTAGATATGCGTCAGGTTTAGGAATTTTATTTTTTTCCCCCCCACAAATGAAAAACACAGTCGGTGCACGTCTGAACACTGAACATATGCATGGATGTGCAGCAGGAATCCATGGGAAGGGCAGGTGGAGTGAGCGGGAGACGGGCTGTGGGAGACTCTCCTCATCATCCGATTCCAGTTCTGTTATTCTAACATCCCCACAATGATCCAGTTCTCTGGACTCACCACTTCTCCCGGTGCTGCCCAAGTCATATGTATCATTTCAGTGCCCCACCTGCACTTTATTAATACACACAGCGCGGGGTCGAGAGGGGTTGGAAAAACCTGGTCTCAAAACAGATAGGTGTGGGGTCCTGCCCTGCCCTGCCCTGCCCTGCCCTGTCCTCTGCCGTCCTGTCCTGCCCTGTCCTGCCCTGTCCTGTCCTCTGCCGTCCTGTCCTGCCCTGTCCTGCCCTGTCCTGCTTGCTCCAGCAGCCCTGCTCTCCTTAGTGGCAGCGGCGGCGGCAGCAGTGGCGGCAGCGTCGCATCCCTCCGGGCGCTGGGGCGTCTCTGCTTCCCCGGCAGCCAATCAATGGCAGCCTTTCAGCCCCTGCAGGACCCTGCGAGCGCGAGATCAATAAGTTATTAGCACCATTCTGTCAGCAGTAATGTGGAGATTGATCGGGGCCGGGGCTCCCGAGCGCCGCCTGGCACTTCCCGAGCCTGATAAAGATGACAGATTAAGGGAATAAGAAAAGGGAATTAAGGAGTCTGGCTGTCAGAGCTGTCAGGGGCTGGAGGAGAAGAAGAAGAAGTACTACTGCCCGTTTTCCTCTCTCTCTCTCTCTCCCTCTTTCTCTCTCTTCTCTTGGTCGGCCATCCCTTCTCCTGTCTCCGCTGCCCCCCCACCCATTCCCTCTCCTCCCCTCTTCTCCTATCTCCTTTTACCGCTCAGTGTTTGAATGAGAGCAGACAGTTTGTAAATGGTTTTAAGGGGTGACACTCTGGTAGTGTGCGGTTTGCTTTAGACGCTGCATGTTTTTTCTTTTCTTTTTCCCCTTGTTATGGGAAAAAAAAAGAAAAGGTGAATGAATTTCCAACATCCTAGACTATAACCCTACAGTGTGGACAAATGTGTTATATTGTGTGTGTGTGTGTGTGTGTGAGTTTGAGAGGTTTTTGGTCTCTAGCTGTTATCCAGATAGATAGAAACTTAAATTAAAATCTTCTAGATAGATACCTTTCCTATTAAAGCATTAGTTTTAGCTTATATTCACGTTACATGCAAAGTGACCTGATAATAATGTTTTACAGTAGTCTTAGTTTTAGTAATATAAACAAGCCTACTGTGCTGTTCAGGACTGCTGCTGTGAATAATAGTTTCGGTACCGGTTGTCGTGAACGTCGAGCTATGCTCAGGGAAGGTCAGAGACAGGTCTACTGTAGGGTGACTCTGGTTCCTTGCTTAAGGTTAAACTCGGCATCTCCAACAGCCAGGCGCAGATTCGAGGAGGGTGGCTCTGCATTCCTCTGAGCCGTGCCAAGGTCTCCCGGTGGCGTACTGTGCTGTGAAGAGCCACTCTGTGAAGGAGTGGCTTTGCAGTGTGTGTGTGTTTGTGTTTGTGTGTGTGTGTGTGTGTGTGTGTGTGTGTGTGTGTGTGTGTGTGTGTGTGTGTGTGTGTGGAATCAGGCGAGGGGTGGGGGGGGTATGGGTTGCCTGTGGGATACCTCTGGTGCAGGTGTGTTACCGGGGAGAGAGCTGCATTAGATATGACCTGCGAGGCTTCTGAGCTCCCTGCTTGTGTTTTGCCTGGAAGCAGCGGAGGTGTGGGGAGGGTTCTTTAGGAAATGTCTAATTTTCAGGGAAATTCAGAGAAAAATACAAAGCACCACACTTCTGCCTGTCCTGTAATCTTAACCCCCCCCCACCCCTATCCCATGCTCAGGGATCAGGATTTGTAAGCGGGGAGGGAGAGACGGGCAGAAAAGCAAATGAGGACGCACTGTAAGGAGACAGATGGCAAAACCGAATGAAATAAATAAATGATGCGGATTCGGCTCAGAGGCCGTGACACTCTGACGCCCGGATCCCCTGGAAGCGTTTGTCACTGGGAGTGGGGAGGCACCGTGTGTGTCAGTGTGGACTGGAGTGTGATTGACTGATGTGGACGGCACGCAGCGCCCGCAGTACGGCACTGTGCCGCTCCATGGCCAAACAGACGCCTGCATCTGCCAGCTGGTGCAGGAGGGGCGTGGGGGGCAGACAGCTGTCTACCTGCAGCCCTGGGGGGGCAATCGAGCGGATGATCCTCTATGGCACAGGCGGGGGCAGGCAGCTAGAAGAGCTGGGGAGAGTGCATGAGTGCAGTTCAGCCTTCCACTCCTGCAGACAGGGCGATGGGGCGCCAGGTGGCAGGTCTGTGTTGGCGGCTCAGCTTGTTGTGTGATTGAGTGCGTGCGCATGGGCAGAAAGGTGCCTGTGCTGTAAGTAAGCCCACCTGTGTGGGATGAGGGGGGAACAGAACGGAGACGCCTGCTGTCCATCTGCATCACAACGGCCAGAGAAAACGGTGGCGCTGTAGTGGGAGAGCTAACGGGGGGGGGGGGGCAAACAAACGATAACGCACACACAGATAAAGGAGCTGAAGAGTGTGAGATCAAACTAATCTTCCCCTCCTTCTTTTCTTCTCCTGTTTTCCTGGAGCGCCGGGTGCTTTAATTTACAGGGCTGTGAGGAGCGGGCTGGTGTCGGGCGCCAGATTACCGATAGGAGCTTTCATTTTGAAGTTTAATAAAGCCGTCTCAGTGATTCAGCGCGCCGTCAGTTAACCACGTAGAGTAACGACTCCTTTCCCGGCCTGCACCTTAACTGTTCATCTCATCAAGTGCGTTATTATCGAAAGATGAAATTACAGAGAGACGTTAACTGCCTGCAGAGTTATATTTCCTCGCCACAGGACTTTTCTTTTCTCGTATTATTATTATTATTATTATTATTATTTATTAATCTATGACTTCTATCTATCTGCCTGTCTATCTGTCTCGCTGTCTCATGGGGCCTGGGTCAGAGTTTCTTGCCCCCTGTAATTGTGCAGTGTGTCAGTGTGTAAGAGCACAAAGAGCAGGACTACTTCCACACTTGTACCATTCATGTAAGTCATGAGAAATAATGCTTAAAATATAATAATAATAATAATAATAATAATAATAATAATAATAATAATAAGGCAACAAGGAGACTGGAGTTGTGTGTGCTGGGGGCTGTTATGCACCAGTGAGACTTTGGAGAGGAGAGCGGCCGTCGTGGCCCTGCCGGGAGGCTTGGCGTGCCCCTGGGCCGATCTGCATGGCTGATTGAATAGGGGAGGACTCAGTGATCAGTCTTTTCTGCCTCCAGTGTCGCTAAGAGGCAGCCGGGGCCCATTAGTAAAGGTTTTTTCGCACTGCCCCCCCCCTTCCCCTCAGAGAAAGAATAATAGCACACCCCTCCCTCGGAGATTTCATCGAACAGGAGCATTAATAAGACCTACTCCAGCCTGGGCTCTTGAAAGGGCTTAAAGATGGGTTGCTTTAAAACTTCCTTTGTGCACCTTTTTTTTTGTATTGGCTGCTTTCTTGTTTCACATTAAAGAAAAAAAAGTGGGAGTTAAAAAATAAATTAAAAAAAGGTACCGCAAGCCTGTGAGACACACAGCATATAGGTAATGTATCTATAATGTAATGTATATATACAGCTGCCTTACTGAAGGTCTGTGCGGTCGGGGGGCTGCGTACTGAGGGGGGGCGTGACTGCAGGCTAGGGTGGTCTTGGGTATTTCAGCCCCCTGCTGTGACTGCTCTATAGCACCTGAGAGAGAGGGACATAAATTTAGTTGTTTATGTACTTACATTTGTGTTGGAGAAATATAGAAAATCATCACTCCACCCTCCATTAAAAAGATTAAATGGAAAAGGCACAGAGCACAGATTTAGTAATAATAATAATCATAATTAATAATAATAGCACTATGAGTGATTGACACTGGTGAACAAGAAAACACAAAATGGTTAACCTCGCCAGGAGCCTGCAAACCCAGTTAGAAAGGCAACAAAGGAGAGAGAAAAAACGGCTTGTTTGTTTTCCAGTTTTATTTTGGTCCATGTGTTTGTTGTTGGTGTTGTTGATCTGGGGGTGTGTAGGGGGGGAATCTTCATCAGTGAGCTGTCCCGGCCCCCCTGTTTGCAGAGCAGTGAAGCTGGTGAAAAAGTGCGCTCTGTGTCTTTAACTGGAGAGAGCTGGAGACGCAATGACAAACAGCCTCTTCCTTCCTGCTCACATGCAGCATCATGCTTTCACTTTCCCTCAGTGTTATTAGGAGGATATTGATTTTAAATCTGTTCGGGGGGATGCTGTAATTGTACACTAGACGTTCGGTGTTGGCGAAGAGTGCAGCGTTAATGCAAGGCTTGTGCATATCCATACACCCCGATGGGAGGGGAATTAAACAGGACCTTCAGGGCTCGGAGAGAGGAGAGAGAGAGAGAGAGAGAGAGAGAGAGAGAGAGAGAGAGAGAGAGAGAGAGAGAGAGAGAGAGAGAGAGAGAGGAGAGGAGCGAGGGAGGGACTTGATAAAGAGATTCACAAGGGGGTTAGCATTAGAACGAGAACCACAGCAAAGCAAAGAAGCCTGTATATAAAAAAAATCATGAAAAAAAAACAGGTAGTGCAGCAAGAGAGGAAACTCAGAGGGTTGGAATTTCAGCTTCTGATTGCACAAGAAACCAGCTAAGGTTTTCTGTCTTTTCTGTCTTTTTCTTTTTACTTTTTATTTATTTATTTATTTATTCATTCATTTTTTACATTCATTTTTAGGTTTGAAAGAGAACTCTTAGGCCAGCTGAAGCAGCTGTTTTCGCTGAGAAACACTGAGAACACTACCAATAGTAATTTAGCATCAACTAGAAGGCTCATGTGTTCTGCTCAGGCCTGGTCTTTTATCCTGTATTTGTTTTTGTTTTTTCCGTATCAAGTTAAAATAGCTGATTTCCAGATACTTCCTTTGTTTTGCAACAAACCAATATATTGATAATTACAAGTGTTTTGCAAAACCTATTGGTAATACACAAATCTTAATTTAGTAAACAATTTCTAATTAACAGTGATTTCCTCCTGTGCTTGCAGATGAAATTTTAGGCAAGAGAAGAGCCTATTCGCCCAGCAGTGAGTGCCTTTCTGAAAGCAAGAAGTCCAGAAGTGTCTCTCCCAAAGGTAAGCAAAAACATCTCATTCTTTATTGTTTTATATATTTATTTCCCCTTAATATTTGCAGGTTTAGCAATAGAGGGGACAAGGAAACATAGAGCCTAATTGGAAAACAACTGAAGAGGGAGAGAGAAAGAGGGAGAGAGATGAGAGAGGGAGAATTGTCCTTAGATGCTCAGGGGAGCTGGTTCTAATTAAAGAAGAATTATTTTGTTTTGTCCCGAGGAGCAGCTGAGTTCCTGCTGATGAAGGTGCTGTAGAAGTAGTGAGAGGAGGGTGAAGTAGTTGAGCAAGGCAAAGGGGGAGACACTGACGCACTCCCCCATCCCACGTGCCCCCCACCATGCTGGCTGAGGGGAGGGGCATCAGAGTGTCTCTTGGAGGAAGTCATTAAAACAGAAGCAGGGTCGTTCTTTCATGTTTTATATTTTAAGCCATGAAATGCAAGTGGAACTGGGACTCGAGGGGTGGGGGGGGCAGGGGTTCACAGGCTAAATGAAACTTGCTGTTTGCACAGTATTGGTGTAGTTTACTGCCATTGCTCCATCGTTTTTTCCTGCGCAACCCCAAAGATAAATATATAAAGTAAAATTTGTTATTAAAAAAATAAATAATATACATATGTTTCAAATTTTGTTAAAATTTCATTGTATCCCCCCCCTCTAATCTCCTCTCCGAATTGCCAAATATTTTGAAGTTTCCAACTGTATAGTTGGCAGTACAGAGTTCGGGCAGTTTCTGTTGAACCGATGGTCGTGACCGAAGTTGAATTATTTAGTGCCTCTACCCTGCTGGGCTTCCTCTCCATACACAGTTCTTGTTTTCTAGAAGAAGTATTCCACCATTTTTGTATTTGACGGTATTTGTTAGTAAATTTATTAATTTATCTGTTGGTCTATTTCCATTTGTGAGTACGCTGTGGGCTGCTGAGCTTTACTCTCAGCAGATCCTTCTACCACCTTTTCAAAAGATATTGCCACTGATTTGTACTGTATTACTGTAATTTTCACTCCTTTGCCCTTTAGCTCAGTCTGGGCTTCCGCACAGTGTATGAGTGCTTGGCTGTGTGTGGGCGTCAATCAGTGTGGGGGCACTTCCTTCTGCCCAGAGGAAGTGAAATCAGGCAGGGATCCGGCTGCACTGGGATGGGGAGACGAGTCTTCCTCAGACCTGAAGTCGGCCACTTGTGTGTCCTTCAAAACCGTGGGTGGGACAGAAAAAACTGGGGGGACTCGCAGTTCAAAGCCTGGCCTTGTCAGGGCATCGCGGCTTCTGACCCACACGGAGGCCGGCAGCGGCTCAGCAATGCGCTGGGAATATGGGGCTCTGCCGTGCGGAGGTAGCTGTGCTGCAATTAGGAAAGCAAACTTTTCTCATTTAGTGAGGATTTAATGGCACGTGGGCTCTGAAAGCCAGAAGTTTGTGTGAAACACTGGGGCTGTGGTGGGGAGGGGGTGGGGGGCACTGAGACACTCGCAGTGCCCACAACAAAAAATCTAATTAGACAAAATACGGCACAGTTACACCCATAATATTGCATACTATTACCTGACACTTGAGCCGTTTTTTAAAATTGAATTGTTAATGTTTTTTTAAATGCCTTGGGGTCCCTTAACAGAGACGCTCTTTCCTTGCTTGTATCCCCTTACTAGACAAGAGTGCTTTGCATTGTTGTTCTCTGGATGATCTGAACATAGAGCAGTGGTTTGCGTTGCTGTGAAGGCAGACAGCTGTCCTCTCACATTTATATTACTGAAGCGAGTCATGAACCGACAACCTTGGAGAAAATTAAATAAAACGACCAATACAAGAGCTCCTCCCAGTCTTTGGACAGCAGAGTGCATCCGAGGGACAGCATGTGTAAACGGCCCTGTTTGTTTTTGCCCTTATTCAAATTAGTTTGTGGTAGCTGGCAATGATACTTTTTTTTAATGCTAAGACATCATAAGGTTTAACTGTTCGTCTGACCGGGTGCTTAGTGTTTAAGTGTCTGTGCGTCTATAGTTCAAGTTAAATTGGACTTGACCAATGAATGGAGCAGCAGCCCCACTCAGCTCAGACCTCGTTAAGACGGCTGTGAGAGGTGTAATCGATGCCCTTTGTTCGATGTCAGGCTTGCAAAAAAAAAAACGGTCCAGCTTCTTCAGACCGTGGTGTTGTCTGTTCAGCTGCGTATCTGCTTAGAAACTTATTACAGTAATGATAAACAACAACAGAGAGAGATTAGATTTTAGTTGTTTTTTTTCTCCCTGTACTCCTGCCCTATATTGGCCGGCCGGAAAGACAGATTGAGGGGGGATAAAAATGGCCAGAGCTTAAAGCCAAAAGCACTAAGCCCAGAATGATTTTACCAGCGATGCTAATAAATGAATGATGATCCGTACTATTTAGCACCATAAATAATAGATGATACAAATTTAAAAAGCATTGATTGCAAGGGCAGAAAAGGAGGAGGAGGTGTGTGAGTGTCTGTCTGCGCCCGTGTGTGTGTGAATTTGAATGATTGGTTGGGGGTGTGCTGTAGTGCCTCAAATATTTACTTGTGCGTCGTCGGGTAATGTGTCTTGCGCGCAAAGCAAAACCATTCAAGGTCACTGGGTCTGTTTTATTACATATGTATCTCTGTACACATCTATGCACACAGCACTCATAAAGATAGAAGTCTTTGATGTGCAGCTTTCGGACGCAGACGTGACGGAGGCCTGTACTCTGAGTGTGAACATCTGCGAGACTCCCGGAGTGCGTTTCAACAGAGCAGCGCACTCTCTGCTGGGGTGCCCTGCCGCCAAGCAGGGGGTTAATGAATGACAGGCTTATCTCACATCTGTGCCATTGTGGATGTCGGTACAATAAGTTAGTGTGTGCAACTATTTTAAACCTATACTATTTTGGTGTGGGGGAGGGGGGAAGGATGTTGCGTCAATGGGAAGCTTGTGTGCGACAGTCAGAGCGAGAATGTGCCTTAGTGTGTCTTCTCCTTGCGCTCTTTTTTGTTATTTTTATCACTTTAAATGTTCTGCAGTCCTGAGCCGGTGGGTACTGAAAGAGCAGAGTGCTATCCTCAGTTTGCCTTAAGCTTTTGCAATTTTAGTTCAGTTTACAGGTGGATAAAATAAAATAAAATGTAATAACAGAGTTGGTTAAGGAAACTATATATATATATATATATATATAACTGTAAGATGTTTAAGCTCCCAGTACGGGATTATGGTATTTGTGCAGCAACATTAAGTTTGGAGGACTCCCGGTTCCCACCTCCCCAGGTCTGAAAGGAGATTATGGGAGCTTATAAAGCACACTGATGTAATGGTCTATCCCAGTAACTCCTCTGTCCAGCCCAAACACTCGAGGGTCCCGTGAAGACGCCTCTCTGAGGGAGAGGTGGACAGGGAGACGGACAGATGACTCTGTCTGGGCTTAGGCCTGGGGGACAGGCTTCCCCGATCACACCTGCCTGGCGGGAGATTTTGTGGGATCAGGCGCTGGCATTACACTTCGGTAATGACACAAGCAGACAGAAAAAGCTGCAGTGAGCTGGAATTATCAGCACTGAGCATAGAGGACAGGGAAGCGGAAATAACATTTTAAAAAGAAAGAAAGCAAAGCGTGTGCACACACACACACACACACACACACACACACACACACACACACACACACACACACACACACACACACACACACACACACACACACACACACACACACACACACACACACACACACACACACACACACACACCCTTACCCCATGTCTCACACACACAGAAAACTTCATAACTAGAATCCAACCCTCTCTTGCACTCCACCCAGTGCCCTGCCGTGTTCAGACACACACATCCACAACACACTAAAAGCAATCTCTCCCACACACTCATGCGTACAGACACACTCACGCACACTCATCCAGGCGCACACACAAACACACACTTGCACCTGAGAGCCCGAGGGTCCTGGCAATCAGACAACGCTGAAGAGTAGACAGAGACGGCGCTGGCTGCCACCCCCAACCCCCCCCCTCCCGTGCTGTGCTGGGCCGGGGCTCAGGTTTCAATGAGGATGGTAAAAATAAACTCGATGCTGAAATCTCATAGTGTTTCTGCCGCTGCTCTCCACTGTGTCCCAGTACAGACTTAGATCAGGGAAAAGATGGAAAATAAGATATGGATATTAATAATAAATAATGATTAACACGTATATATACACACATACCCATAGAATTATTATATTTTAAATATATATATGTGGAATATAATCTATAATGCATGCTACATTAAGCCAGGAAGGGCCATGCATTGCTTTCCTTGTATAGGCTACTGTACAGGGTTGAATTTAAAATGTTATGGGTTTCCTTGGCTTCCCTAAAAGAAGCATGTTAGGTTTTTTGGGAATATGATCTCATTTTGAGACCAAAAAGAAAAAAAGACCAATTAAAATTCTCAATTTAGACAGGTTCATTAACTGTCACACCAGGTGATTCGTTTCATATAATAGGTATGGGGGGAAAAAGGCACAGTAATGGTTTGAAATTCGATGTTTGTTTTATTCTCTTTCACTCCTTCTCTCTTCCTTCAGTTGTTTTCTTTTTTTTTTTTGCTCTCCCACAAGTCAAATGACTGCCTGCTCCATGGGGGGTTGGTTGTGTGTGCTGAGTGGAGCGGAGCAAACAGGTTAGCTATTGTTCTGTGTGTAACCCCGCCCTCTCCCCTCCCTCCCTCAGAGAACTCTCAGACCCCTGTGCTGGAGCTGTCGTTGCCGGGGCCGATGACCCCGGAGGAGCACTACAGGCGGATGATGTCAGCACTGAATGAGCACGGGTCCTACGAGGAGCAGCAGCAGCGTCTGTACCAGCTGGCCAACAGCATGGGCGTGCCCAGCCATGGAGGTCAGAGCAGCTCTTGCCCACTCCTGCTCCTCTCTCCGTCTCTCCTCTCTCTTTTCCTCTTCTCTCATCTCTTGCTCTTTGGTTTCTGTCTCTTTCTCCTCTTTGGCTCTCCTCTCTCCTGTAGCTCGCTCTGGTTCCTTCCTCTCCTCTCGCTTCTCCATCTCACACCTGTGTCTTCTCCTCTCCTCTCCTCAGGTTGTACACATTGCCAAGCAACCCCTTTCAGACTGCATGTGAGCCTGTTCTGTTTTGTGCTTTGTGTTATGTCAGAACCCCTCCGTGTCGGGGCAGCTCACTGCAGTTCCACAGCTCTCGGTGGCTGTGTACCGTTCCTTTATTATAGATATTAATATTGCCTGTGTGGATGCATGACAGAGCGTTTGGCCTTAAATCTGCTGAATCGCATTCTCCTGTACCACATGTGGGGTTTGGAGGGGTGAAATTATATTTTCATCTTTTAAATGAAAAACACACGGATGGACACACAAACGCATGCACGCACACACACACAGAAAAAGAATGAAAGCTAGAACTTCAATAAACAGAGAGTAAGAAGTAAAACGCTTACGCTTGGGAAGGGAAATACTGGTAGTAAAAATGCTTTATAACTGCTAATTTAATGCTTGTGAAAGAGCTAAGCGAACAGGGGCAGCACTGGCCGTAAATTGCGAATATGAATCCTCTTGCGTAAACAGCTTAGCTGGGAGCTGGTCCTGGAGTCAGGATGCTTCTCGGGTGGGATGCTGAGATTGTGTAGTGGAGTGAAAATTCCACCTGCAGCAGTGCTATAAAATTGAAAAAATACATACATGCAATCATACAATCATACATACATACATACATACATAAAGTAAAAAAGAGTATATCTGCCTCTCCCACTCTCTCGCTCTCTTTCTCTGTTTGTGCGCAATGTCAAGAGTTGGGTTTCCGGCGCTGTGCAGCAGTGGGTGCAGTTCAAAAGAGGCGCAGAAGCCAAATAAAGAAAAAGAAGAAAAAAAAAATCCTGTTGTGTTTGCGAGGCGCGTGAGGAGGCTCGGGCGCCCGCCAGCGTTTTGCGTCTTGTTCATTATACTCCTCGCGGCGGCTAATGGAAAAAAGGGTTCTGGCTGCCCATTAGTCTTAAAGGAAGCCACCCAGAGCAGCCTGCTTTAAAATGTATTGCTGCTTTCTATTTCTGGACCCTTCCTACCCAATGTCAAAATGTCAATCAGCGTGATTTCCCAGTGTCAGAGAGCAGAGCTGTAAATAACAGACCTATCTGGGCTAGGAGCTGGAGAGGGATCGATGCAGCCTCTCTAATTGGCTGCGATCCAGCCCTTCTAAATTACCGATTCCATGGCAACCACCAGTAAGCCTTCTTTTATTTATCTATTTATTTATTTTGGTGTATGTATTTGTATGTTTTTTCCTCTCCCTTTTATTCTGCATAATGGACTTCAGAATGCACAGCTCGGAAGGGGGAGTGTTTGGGAGTTAATTAATTTATTAGGCATTTTTTGCGCTGCAATTAATACTGAAGTTTTCTGGATTTTAAAAATAAGAGAAAGAACAACATGATTAACACAAAGCAGGTGCAGAGCTTCACTTCTGAATCTCTCCCCTTTTAACTGTGCATTGATTGGCGATAACTCTTAATAACTGTGTGTATCTATTCCACCTCACATCTAGCTTGTGTGGGGGGTGTGGGGGGTGGTACGTACATTTTTTATGTAATCGGTAATAATATTTAATGGCGGAATATGAATTTCAAGATTACAGCCATAAACAGGCTGCAAATGATTTGGCAGCTGAAGAGAATTACAGCTGACAAGGTTTTATTGAAGTACTTTTTTTCTTTTTTCCTTCCCCATGAAACATTCCCTGTTGTCAGCCTGGTCTCATTGATGATGCGCCCTGTGATCTCCGCTCATCCTTCTTGCCCTTCTCTTCCTTTCTTCTGCTCACAGTTTTTCTTCCTCCACATCTCGATTGTGGTTAATTCGCCTCTCATTCCTTCACGCTCTCCACCCGCCTCTCTCTCCCCTCTTTCTCCCTCTCCCTCTCTCCTTATATCTCTTCACCCAGCCCTTTCTCACTCAACCCTAACTTTCTATCCCCTCCAGCTCTTTCTCTTCTCAATATCTCTATCTTCCTACCTACGTTATCTCTCCATCTCTCCCCTTCTATTTTCCTCTCTCTTTAACCTTCTCCCTCTCTCGCTCTCTCTGTCTCCCTCTCCCCCACACTTTAAATGTACTTACATAAAACGTCTTTAATTGCACAAAAAGTTTACGCCTGCTTTGGTCAAAGGATTTTGCAGAGAAATCCAGTGGAGACAACAGCAGAGTACAAAAGGTTAAGCACTTTTAAAGACTTTCGCAGACTCTCTCTCTCTCTCACACTCCCCTCCCCAGCCTCGTGTTGCTCTCTCTTCCCTTCACTCCCTCCCTCTTTGCTGTCTGTCTGTGCTGCGGTGTTTCCTGCAGCTCACTCGGTGCACACCTGTGTGTCTGCTCGGTGTGAGAGAGCTGTCGTGTTTTGGCAGGCGTGTGTGTGTGGCCAGACGTGTGTGTGTGGCCAGACCTCAGGGAGCCTGGCTGCGGGGTATCTGCAAACCTGACAGACACAGACTTAACCCTTGAGGCCTCAGAGCCCTCCTGTGGCTCCACGCTGGCCTGAACATGCAGAGATTGTTTCCTTGCAGACTCTTCAGTTCGTGCGGCGCAGTGGTACAGACGGACAGGTCAAGCTGTATAGCTGCTTGTATGTTTTTCCGTATGTCTACCACGCCTCACAGACTGCACAATGGAGAGTGTGTAGACTTTTGGGCGGAGGGATAGGGAGTTGGGTAGAGTCAGCGCCATTCCAGTCATTGGTTCCAGTCTGGTTGGACTGTGGGGCTGAACGCAGCTCTTCCACACGGGCAAACTGACACCTCCGACTGCTCTGCGGAGCGATGAAACACAGATGAAGAGAGTGTTAGAGGTGGCATTGAAGGAACTTTGTAACTACAGCGCGCTACACATAAATATATTTCTTTCTTCCTTTCGGGTGTTCTCTCTGGCCGCAGAGCTAGTTGGAAATGGGGCGTCCGCCGTGCAGGAAGGTTGCCGTTCTCCGTCTGCTCCTATTGACTGCTGTGGTCTCGCACCTTAACAAGTAGCATCAAGTGAAACAAGCTCCAGGGCAGGGCTCTGTGCTTGTTGGCTTGTCGGTTCACTCTCTTAAGCGAGAGATACGGATCTTGGCCCTGATTACTCTAATGAGTTATGAGTGTCTTCAGTTTTTTTTTTGTTCCCCCCTTTCACAACAACTCAGAAAGTACTGACTGATCTGCTCATTTGCTTCTCACTACTCCCAATATGTTGCACACTAGTTTATAGTCAGCAGGGCTGTACAGGTACGTGGATACAGCGCAGGAGAGTACAGCTGTTAAACCGATTATTATCATTAATACTAATAATAATGATGTCATTTTCAGTATCCTTTATGAGCGAGGAGAGGCCTGTAAAGCGTTCCGCAGTCTCTGTTTTGCACAGTGCATTCCTGCTTGCTACATTTTAAGTTCTCAGAATGCTACGTCATTTATTTTGTTTTATAGAAGGTTCAATGGGTGTTTGTGTGTGTTTTTTCTCCCAGGATTTACCTATTTTTATTCTCGTAGCCCTCTGTTTGTTGGTTTTGATTGTGCCAGCTGGGCATTGCCACTAACCCTTCACCCAAGACCAACACCTCTGAGCACACAGGCCAGGCCACTTTCTTTCTACCGACACTGGGGATACTTTTTTCTCTCAGCCGCT
Source organism: Amia ocellicauda (assembly GCF_036373705.1). Classification (NCBI taxonomy): domain Eukaryota; kingdom Metazoa; phylum Chordata; class Actinopteri; order Amiiformes; family Amiidae; genus Amia; species Amia ocellicauda. The sequence continues at coordinate 17,357,274 of NC_089867.1, read as the reverse complement.
GTGCTGTCTTTCTGATTTGGTTTGACTCTTGCCAAACTGGCGCAGAGAGAGAGAGAGCGAGAGAGAGGAAGACACTTGGGTTTCCTGTCATGCATACTGCCTTTGGCACTGCTCCTGCTTCCAGTGCCTGTCACCCTGCGCAGATAACTCAGTGTGAAAACACAAACATCACTGTGATTTTCATCATTAACGTACAGCGTAACGACACCCAGAAAATCAGCCAAAAGACAAAAAATGGATTAGACCTGTATTTGCATTTTTGCGAGCGTGTGTCTGTTATCTGTGTATGTCCTAACGACCCGCTTCGCCAATGAAACTAAATAAATAATTCGTGAATAATATTTTAATCACTGGTTTTGCTAATTAGCTACACTGCATGTGTGTATTGAAGACGGCTCAAGATGCTTCTCCTCTCCCTGTTCCAACTCAGTCACAGATTGCTTTCAGAATCTCTGAAGCCCTGACAAATCTTTTTTCTTCTCCTTCTCCCTCTCCATCTCCTTCTCTTCCCTTTTCCCCCTTGTTGTGCATCAGCGCAGATATAGAAACCGAGCAATTAAAGGCAGATAGAGGTAGCAGTTGAGGCGAAACAAGCGCGAGCGGTGGTATGAATCCCAGTGGCTCTTTGAGGTTTCTTGACGTTGCGGTACCCTGGCGCCTGAGCACAACTGCACTGACCCCCACTCTCGCTGGCCCCACTCCCACCGATCGACAGGCCCTGCAGAGGCAGCACTTTGCACCACGCTGCTGTGTCCCAGAGGACAGAGCTTTCATCCTTTTGAAGTTCAGGCTATGAAATGAAAAGGCCTGTGAGGAGAAGGTGTTGTGTGGCTCTCTGTACTCAACCCCCCAACTGTCTTTTTTTTTTTTCTTCTATTTCTCGCTTTCTCTCTCACTCTCTTTCTACCTTACCCTCTCCACTTCACTCTCACTCTCGTCTGTGCTTCTGAGAGCACAGGAGGCCCATCCGCCCATGTTGAAAGAGAGGGAGGGAGGGAAGAGCGGGTGCGGGGGGGGCGCTCCTGTGAAGCGGGGGTCTCGGAGGTTTTGCTGTAACAGAATCTCTCCCGCTTCAGAGCGGCGCTGTTTGTTCTGCCGGTGAGAGGGGCTGAGGCACAAAAGTGACGCCTGCGGTAAAACAGCAGCATGGGGTTACAGGAACAGCGGCGCAGCGAGGGGGAGGGGGGGGTCTCTCTCTCTCTCTCATTCTTTTTCTTTCCGTGGTTAGTGTGTTACTGGGATAGCACCTTCACCACTCCTCTGCCAGAGTACTGGTGTGAAGTCAGCTGCACAGCACAGCACTAGTACGGCACGGCACGGCACGGCACAGCACTAATATAGCACAGCACAGCACAGCGCTCTTGTCTTGCAGAGAAACAATGAATAACAAAGGCACTGTTCACTGTGTTTCTGCTAGGACTGTAACGGACTGTCACCGTGAGCCGGTCTGTTAAAGGGCCCCAGCTGAAAGGACTTTGTTTGTCCGTGCATTGCGCAGAAATCTGGCAAAGAAAAGGTGTACTTTTTCTCTCCTCACTCCTGTGAGCTACACGGTCAGTTCCAGCTTCTGGCGTCAATAAGCAGAAGACTATTCCTTATCGGTGATATTTAAATAACTCGTAATTGTTTGTGGGCGTCTCTTTGTCTCACATTGCTGCTGGCACAATCAAGGACATATTCACCTCTGCTAGTTTGTTAAAGAAATCAATCGCCTTGTGTTTGGTGAGACTGACGGCCTTCTCAAATTCAGAGGCTCCGTGCAACTGGCGACTAAACCCAGCTCTGCAACGGTGTGTTTACATTCTTCTGTGCGAGTCTCATTTCACACACCTGAGACAATGTGTGTGTAGTGGCAGCTGCTTAGGGTACAGCTTCCTGCCCCATTAAAAAAACCAAATATATATATATATATATATGTATGTATGTATCTTATGTGTACCTGGAAAAGTTTTTCTTTTTTATAGCACTTTTTAAAGGTGTTTTGTTAAAATAAAGGAAAAGGAAATGACTTAATCTTGAATTAATGTGCAGGGCAGACTATTGCCAAGCTGCACCGTGTGGGATCACCTTTCTCTACAGTCCTATGTATGTATTGTACATTAGAGTTTCAGAGCCGGTTCAGCCATTGTCTTGGCTCAGAGTTTGGGAGGTGTTAGTGTGTCTGTGGCCGGGCCTGGCGCTGGCGCTGACGAGCACACAGGCGCTGAGCTGCGATCTGCCTGCAGTCTTTTCTTGTTCTGGGAAACCAGAGCTTACGAGATAAATTCCTGAGTAATACCATTTAAAACGGTGAAAGAAAAGATATGACAGAAGAGGGATAAGCAGAGGATATTGGACCGCCGGAGCCAAAACCAAAATCCCTCTGAAACAGCCGTGGAGAAAACCGCAGCTGTAAGTCCCTGCTGCTTTCTCTCTTTTTTTTTTTTTAAGATAGCCCTTGTGTTCTGCTACACTGTGCTGCTGTGAGGTGCGCAGAGGGAAGTGCAAGAAAAACATGTTTTCTGTCTTTATTTAGCAGACGAAAAAACAAAACAGCAACTCGAGTGAATTCTGGTGTGACTGAGTTATTTCTGTCTGCCCGATCGTAGCTCTTTTTATTCATATTTATTCATAGGACCGTGTCAGCTCTGTGTCAGTCTCTGCAGCGAGAGTCAGGGGTCAGTAGTGTTGAGAGAGCGGCTGCCCAGGCCTGTCATCCCGGGGCTGGGAAAGGGGTTAATGCCAGGAGGATTGTGGTGATCACAACAGTGTGGAGGTGGCGGCACTCTGTCCCTCTCCCTCTCCATCACTACCTCTCTATACCTCCCCCTCTCCCTCCCCATCTCTCCCTCTCTCTCTTACTCTGTGCTGGGCTGTTGCCCTTTTTCCTGACAGCCCCAGGCAGGCACAGTGGTTTGGCTGTGGTGCCCCAGGTAGCAGCAGTGACTCACTCCTCCAGATTAAAGAGAATAATAGAAATCACTGCGGCTGGCCCAGGGGAGAGAGGATGAGGGGAGGGAGGGAAGGAAGAATGGGGGGGCATTCATTAATTCAGGTTCAGTTTCATTGGGGTTGATTTGATTATAGTTTTATTTATTTTTCTTTTGGTGGTGGGGTGAAGACAAAGAAAAAAGGTTTTTGTTTTGTGAGCAATGTTTTTGTGTGTGCGTGTTGCTTTTTCCTTGACTTCATGCAAAGCTAAATTATATAATAATAAGCAAAGCACTGCAGGAGGGCACTTCATGTCAACAACAGAAATAGCCAATTAAGGGAATGGGCTTTAATGGGCCGCGCGTGTCCACAGTTGGTTCCCCAGTATCCAACCTGCAGATCTGCACGCTCTACCAAACCCCCAAGCATGAAAAATACTAATTTATAAATATATGTGTATGTATATGTGCACTGCAGAACACAAATGCACAGATGAGGACTAGCCTGTGTCTCCTGTGGCTTCTGTCTTTGGTTCCTGTCTTCAGGTGCTGGGCTAGCACTGGACTGGTACTGGTCTGGGCTGCAGGCTGCCACTGCGCCTTCTGGATATTCAGATACACAGATCAATAACGGGAGCTGTGCGCTTTAAAAAGCTGTACCTTTCCGAGGCCGTCTCGTTTCTTATTGCCATGCGTGCCACAGAGGCCTGACATGCCTGGGGGATGTGTCAAATTAAGAAGAGAAAGAGGAAAAACACTTGAGAGCAGGAAGGGTTTCGATTTCACACCCTACCATTAGTTGCACGACTTCTTCCTTCTTGCCCGACTAAATTGGTAATTATCTAAGACTTGTTCTCAGTCAGTTTAGTCTTCAGCTGGAAACCAAGTAAGTCCAGTTGAAAAGAGGATCTTTTACAATGAACAAAAAATAAATTCTGTCCTAAACATAGCGGGTGTTTCTTTATTAAACCCCCCTTAACCTTTCCTTCGGTATGAATGTTCTTCATTGATGTTTTTCCAATGGTTCCCTGTACTGGAGACATAAACTTTTGACTGGAAAGAGGAGCCAAGTGTGTCAACTCACGGTGAAACAAGGTTATTAATTCTGGGTTAATATACTTCTTGAAAATGCAAGTTTTGAATTTGGTTGATGGAGACCCAGAGACTGCAGCAGTAGAGCCATTATCAGTTGAATAAAGTTGTGTTAATTTCCTGTCTGTAGGTGAAAAGACAGTGGTGCTTCTTGGCCATTCATGTTTTGGACGTGTAGTCTGAGTAAATATTCCACCCATGTCTCTCTACATACAGCTGTCATATTCATGGAAAAGTGAGCTCTATGCTTTGTACTGTGCTCCACATCCTGTCTATTTCCAGTCAGAATTATTCTTAGGGAACACTTAAGCTGCCATACTTGAGAATTTGTATTTTCTTTCCTTCCTTTTTGGATTGAAGTTTTATGTTAAGAGTGTCACATTGCAAAACGCAGAATTGTTTATTTGCTGGGTGATTGTGCTGATCTTAAGATACTGGCCCACTGTACATCATCTTCTGACTGACTGAGTGACAGATGAATTGATTGGTTGAATGACCGATTGCTCATTGTTGACCATCCATGCTAACTTGTCTTCCCCTCCTCCGTGTCTCCGCAGACCTCCTCCGGGCGCGGCAGGAAGCTGTGTCGGGGGTGAGGAACCCTGGCAGCCTGGAGGCCCACCTGCCCTCTGCCGGCTCTTCTTCCAGCCAGCGCAGGAAGCAGGGACTGCCGCAGCACCGGGACGCGCACTTCTCTGAGAGGTACCAAACTCTTTCCCTTGCTCCCTCACTCACTCGCTCTATTTCTCAGTCTGTCACTCATTGACTGACTGACACTTTCACTCACTCATTCAAGGTTTCCTTTCTCCGTTTCTCTTTGTCCATGTCTCACTGTTGCTCTCATTCCCCTCCCTCTCTCTTTCTCACTGTCAGTAGTGTTATTATTGTGTAATGCCTGTTATCCAAGGGTTACAGATAAAAAGCCTAGGTAAAATTTCTCTTTGATTTCAGTTTCCCACCGGCTGCTCTGGTTAAGTATGTCCAGGCTACCCTGATAACTTCACGCATGTATCTTTACAGAAGGAGAAATATTTGCTCAGTTTAGTCCTAACAACGTCTTAAAGTAAACTGATAAAAGTCTGGTTATTTTCCTTGCTTGAAAAAAAAGGAAAAAGAAAAAGAATTACTCATCAGATTCCAATTACGTTTCTGAACCTTCATCCTGAAGGCAACAGCCACACGAGCAGCAATTCATATATCAGTCGCTCTGAAGCACTGACCATGAGAATTTGTCTGGCAAATGTTAAAGCCAAACCTCTCCAGACCCACACATGTTTGTACTTTGCCGTCTCTTCCTAACAGCGTGGGACATTGGTAGGGGGGGGGGGGACACAACATGTAAACCTGCACTTGACATTTGCAGAGCAGCAGATGTGATACACAAACATCTGCGTGGGGATAAGCGGCTGACTTCCCAGTCCCTGCTCTCCAATTTACTTAAAAATGGAGAGGGAGAAAAAAAAATAGCATTTTAACAGCTGAGAAGTTATTGAAATGTGTGATTGTGGGTCGGCTGTTTCTGTGCAAAAAACACTTCACTCTGTGTTTGTGGATTCGTTTGTTTATTTATTTTTGATAGTCTTATCTTTATTTTCTGTTAAACTTAGCCTTCATTTCTTATTTAGCTTTCAAGCCAAATCTTTTAGACTAAATGTATTTTTTGATATTACTTTGAGTGTCCAAAATAGATAATGTTATACATTTGCTATTTTTTCACTGCTAGACACACAACAAACACCAAGCATTGCTCCCACATTATAAATAATAGGAGGCATCTCCTTGAGCTAATTTTAGCTCCCAGCAAGAACTGCTGCTTGAGGGAGAGGTTGCAATGGCGACTGTGGGGGTGTCTGGTACCTGAAAACTGCTGGTGGCACCTGAAGCCAGAAGAAAATAATACTGATACAGAACATAAGGAAAGTGTGTCCACGACAACACTAACATCTCCAACAGTCATGCAATATTTGTTTTAGAAAAATAAATAAGAATGATATTTGACAGTTGCAGTTTTTACAGCCGGAGATTCTGTTTTATTCATTCTGCATCGCTGTGTGATCGCAGGAGTGTTTGAATGTGCGTGCAGGAGTGCTGGGGTGTGTGTGCAGGCGTGCGTACGCATGCAAAACAACAACCAAAAAAGTGAACAGGGAAAGGAAACGAAGGATGAAAGAAAGAAAAGTTTAAATTATGCACTGCAGCTAAAAAAAAAAAAAAAAATGCGGAAATAAAAGAAAATCTAGTTAATAGGACATGCCAGTTTGCGTTGCCACACTGAATCCCTGTTCAATTTCATCTTGTCAAGACGTGTTTATGGGTCTCCCTATCGCACTAATGCCCAGGGCAGAATACAGCCGGGCTGTGCGGCGCACTAAGTGTGTCGCACGTCTCCCTGTCCCCCCAGCTCCCTCCTCTCCTTTCAACAGAATAGATGCAGCAGTGGCGGTGGCGGCGGCTGCGTAATTGGCTGTCGATTATTTATGTAGTGCGGGGAGCCCAAGTATCAATAATGGGTGAAGCGAGAGGAAACTGGGCCGCCCAGCGAGCTGGTGTTAAATTTCCATTTGCGCTTCCTGTGGGGAACTCTGCAGGGATCAGCCGGGTTTGTGAACCGCTGCAGGTTCGCTGTACAGAATAATTAGCCACCCAGGACTGTGGTGTATCAGCCAGGGCCGGGTACTGTGCTGTGGAGGTGGGGGCGAGGGAGAAGGCTTTTTTCTTTCTTTTTAACTCTTTCTTGCACTCAAGTACCCTTATTTTATTTTTCAATGTATTTTTAATGGTGTTTTTTTTCATAGTTGTAAATATAGCATCTCCTGTCTGGTCAGCTCATGTTGAGGCTGTTGCTCTCAGTTCCCGGATGCATTCAGGACGCTCGCTGAAGCTCTTTCTGCTGATTTCCGAATGCCCCCTTTTGTTGCCCTGCTGCAGGTCATCAGCTGCCTCCGTGACATTGCCAAAGGACAGAAATGTAGTTCCTTATCAAGCTGTGTCAGAAAATTGGACTAAAAGGGGTTAAACAGAGCAGCCCCCTGTCCATTTTTCAAGCCGGAGTGCAATCTCGCATTGATTTTTCATAATTGATTATCTGAAGGCCATTAGCGCTTATTGTTAAAAACAAATCATTACAGGGATCAATACTTTTAAAGCTTTGCAAGCCATTTGTCTCGGCTTAAATGGCATATCACATTTAACAATCTGCAAGGCAAATCCTAATGTGTTTGGCATGTGAGCAAGTAGTTTGAACAGACAGTGGTCTACAGAACAGAGCCTCATACATTTGTATAAGCCTCCCTTTGCAAATGTCCTCCGGTCGAGCGGCAGTCTTAATCCCACCGCCTTCTGCCATTAACCACAGTCCTGTCAGCTGGGCTCGGGATTTTGAAAAGTGTCCCTTAAAAAGTGGCAAAGCTTAGTTAAGCAACAGGCAGAGTTAGATGTGATGTATTGTATTGAATTGTATTGTGTTGGCAGTTAATATACACAGTAAACAGCTTTTTTTATTTGTAGGCTGAATAGCACATTCTGGTTAAAGAATGAAGACAGTCCTTTTTTCATGCTGAGTGTCCCAGCCAGTTTAATATTTCATTTATCAACTAACAAGCACAGTAAATCTGAATGCTTTTTTAGTTTCCAGCCAACAAATACTACAAATCTTTTTATGGTAAAACATTTGCTTAATTCTTCACTGAATTAGAAAATATGTATGCCTTTATTTTTGGCAAGTTGCTTATTTTTTGCTGTGAAACTGTTCTCTGCAAATATATATAGAAGAATTAGTACTTTAATATGATATTAATAAATATAAATCATTTTCAAATTATCAAAAATCCTATTTAAATGAGCTTTATAACATATAATTTGGATCGTCTTACAGAAGTTAATGTAGTATTTTGTGTGACTGCATACAGCGAGTATGTGTGCATACTTACATCTAGCTTCCCTGTGTGTGTATACCGGTCAATCTACAACCATATATTGCACATAAAAAAACGCTGATGACAAACGGGACAACGAGAGGCGAGGATTAGAAGCAGGCTGCAGAAATCGTACTCAGGGGATTGATTTTATTTCATTTTATTTTATTTTTACCACATCTATTATTGTCATTATTCAGTCTTCTCCGGCCGGCAGAGCCCCACAGCCAAGGCAAGCAAACGGTTAATGGCTGCTTCATTCCTAAATTGCTCCCTATAAAACTAACAGCACGTCTGCCGGGCACGTCTCCCCATGATTACAGCTAATTACGATCGAACGGACGCCTCCTCGCCTCCGTCATGCAGCTTTAATTGAGCGTTATTCATCTGCAGGCTGTCCGGGGCTGAGCGGCGCTTGGCAGCCCTGGTGACCGCGGCCTGGGCTAATTGTGAGGCCTGAGGGAGTAGGCCAGGTGATTACACACTTCACAGTGTAATTACATAAGCATCGCTTGGCTGCTGCCCCGGCTCCCAGCCGAAGGTCACGCGCTGTGCTCCCCAAGATTAATTGGAGCTGCCACTGAAGTGCAAGGCGCTGGCGGAGCGGCTATACGATTAGCATTAACATTTCAACAGCAACGGATCGATCAATGATTTTCTCTCTGCTCTCTTTTCCTCTCGTCTCCTCTCCGCTTTTTTTTGTCTCCCTCTCTGTCTCAGTCTCTCTCTCTCACTGTCTTGTGCGCAGACCCTACAGAGCGGGGGAGTGCAATTAGCGAGAAGGAAAGAAGAAATATGAAAGATTTTGTATATGTATTTCTATATGTGTGTATATATAGAGAAATGCATATATGAAATAATCCATATTCCTTCTTTCCTTCTATATATATATATATGTGTCTGTGTACATGTATATATTTTATATTCAGCTGTAGTTCCTGATTTTTCTTCTAGATTTGAACCCCCCCATTTTTGAACTTATTTTCACATGTTCGTCAACATTCGTTTCTCTATTCTCTGCCAGCCCGAAGCTCTTTTAAACTTCTTCCATCTTGCAGCAGCAGAACAGAAATGAATCGCACGCCGTGCTCTGCGCTATCCCGAACATCTCAGGGAAGTGTCTGACTTTGTTTAGATGCGGTAAGCCGTGAACACAGAGAGACAACAGAGCGAGTGGGATGGGGGCTCTGTAGTGCAGGTACAGCAGAGGGCTTTAAAGCCGGATCCAGACAGCCCTGTTAGTCAACCATGTCCCCCGATCGCAGCACCTAACTCAACTAGTCTGACACTGGTTGTTGTTCATGGGAATGGGGGGGTGTGCGTGTGAAACGGGGGGCTGATGGCAGAGGAGGTATGAATGCAATTATAAACGAACCCCTGAGAATAAAACCACATATTTTGGATCCTTTTTTTTTTTTTTAAATACCCCTCTCCCTCCCTTCCTCCATCCATCCCCCCATCCTCTTGTGAGGCAGGCAGCTGTGCAAGGAAGGACAGAATCCTCTTGAGGGGGGAAGGAAAAAAGAAAGAAAGAAAATTTTAGTTTTTTTACTGTAGGTCTACGCCAGGGCGGCAAGACACCACTTTTTTAATGGGCTTACCATGGAGAAATATGAGATGGGGGGAGAAGAGAAAATTGGGGGAAAAAAAGAACGAAAGAACAAAAGACAGAAAAGAAGGAATGAAGAATGGTCTGTGTTAATTAGGAAGGCCCTTCAGCTCGCTGTATGGGCGCAGGGAGCGGCATTCTTCCAGTTGTCTGAATATGACAAGCTCTCATTGTGTGCTCAGTGCTCATTATAGGTGGGGGGAGAGACGGAGGTCTCAAAACAAGCCTGACTACAAACAGCCAGCGGCCAGAGCAAGACAAGACTGATGGGCAGGACGGCGCGGGGCAGCTGCCTGAGCGCCGGGCCTCTGGAGAGCACGCGAATCCAACAACAAAAAGCACGGGCCGCAAAAGCAGAGACAGATAGTGACAGAGCACTCTTCAATTTGGCCATTTTATTAACTGGTTTTTCATGTATTTGTTTATTTACATAGTACATCGATTTCGTCAGTTTTTTTGGTTGTTATTTCCCTTATCTGGAGTAGAATACAAAGCCAGTCCCCCGACCACTAAGCCTCCGAAAGTAATGATATATTTACGGTGCGGTTAGATGCCGTTGCCTCGGACTGCCCCCAATTATCCACTCTCTCAGCACAGGCACACACGGGGCCCAGCCGCGGCCCCCAGCACACTCGCGCTCACCTAGTGCTCGTGTCTCCTGCCTCTCATTTCCTCATTCGTTAGCAAAGTCTGAAAAAGCCAGACCTGCATTGTTCCCCTTACTGGCAAATGACAGCCCACAACTTTAGCCTCTCTTCTGAATTCCCAGCTCCGAACTGTTTGCGTGGAGCTGTAGCTGTACTTTCAGTGCCTGCGTTCGGGAGGAAAACGAATAAACAACTTGCACTGTACACTCAGCTATGCTCTGTGTGTAGCTGAAATGTTCAGAAATACACTTTATAGTATATACGTTCCTGTCTACCCATCTGTGTGTGTCTGGAGAGCCCATGTCTGTGCCTGTTTGACAGTGTTGTCACACAGGGGATGGCACTGGTGTGGAGTCTCTCCTCAGGACTGTGTTTTCCCACATTGTGTGATTTCAGGGGGTGTGTGCCAGTATGGGCAATTGTTAGTGATGTCACTGGATGTTACAGGAAGTCTGTGTTTTCTGTTCCCACAGAGATATCACCCATCCACCACCCCTGCTGTCACCACAAAACGCCCCACACATCGCCCTGGGACCCCACCTGCGGCCACCCTTTCTAGGCATGCCCTCTGCACTGTGTCAGGCGCCAGGTACGTACGGACTCCCCCCAACAGACGCCGACCTCCCAGCACACCCTCACACACACACTCACACTTTGCAAGACCAGCACAAGACCAAAAAGAAAAATAAAGAACAGCCAGATGACAGGAAAATTGTCAAAAAAAAAAAAAGGTCCACAGGAATTCTCTGATAAATGCCACGCCCAGATATCCCAGCTGTTTCCTCTCAATACAGATTTTATGTTTGAAAGAAAATGAATAAGTACAACTGCCACGAGTGAAAGCCACAGTGCTAAACTTCTGAAGTAAAAACGGTCACAGGGCTGTTCAGGAAATGTACATTTAGGAAAGGTGTGGGTGAGCAATTTGTGGGAGGGAGGGGGGTCAGGGGTCTTCAGTTAACCCACATTGTCTAACGGAAACTCTGAAGGAGGGAAACTGAAATCTCACTGAGGTTTGTAGTTTGTTTTTTTTGTGACCAGTTTCTCGAACATGACACAGATGCAGCTCCCCTGTTCCCTGTCCCCTCAGAAAACAACGTGCTGAAACACATGAAACCTGATTAAATATATACACAATACTGTAATATGCACACACTACACATATATGTATGTATATATATGCTGACAGGTTTTATCTGTAAATATAAGTGGCATCTGTCAATAAATTAAACCGAGATAGGATACAGGTTTGATGTTTTTGTGATTTGCAGGTAAGTCTATAGCTCTGTGTATGAATATCCTATCCAAGGGAAGGTTAAACAGATTTTGAGCCACTGCAGCGTAGCTTCCTGAGGTGCAGTGCAATACAGTGCTGTACAGTATATATTGTATAGACAGGTTGCAGTATTATTAAGGTTATGTGATTCAGCAGGCTCCTTTACCACAGACGACTTAACGTGCCTGTAACAATCACAACCGTATACCTGCCCAGAGCTTCACAGGGCAGCAGCATCCTCACTGTAGAAACGAACCCACACGTTGCAGTGAACACAGCGAAGGTGCAAGACGAGCAAAGGCGTACTAACTGTAGGTGGATTCTGTTTCCCACAGGCTATGGCTTCCTGCAGCCGGCTCAGGCGGAGATGTTTGCCAGACAGCAGGAGATGCTGAGGAAACAGAATCTTGCAAGGTAGGTGGGGGGTTAACTTCGAAATCAAGGGGGAGGAAGCAAAAACAAAGACACCTTTTGCTTTTTTTCTTCATTTGCCGGCCAATTATAATTCCTGCTTTGTGAACAGTGTGAGGAAAAGCGATGAAAGTGGTCAACCATCCTGTGACTGCCCGTCCTCCCACGAAGGGAGGGTAATAAAATGAAAATAAAAATGGCCCTCGAGAGTGGCTTATGCATATTAAAAATAAAGCCACTCTTCGCTGTTCTGTGAGAGCCTGGCTTCACCGTCCTTGACTGCTGGCCTAACCCCAGTGTTCATCCCCGGGCTGATATCAGATAGGCGGCCGGGACAGATCTCATTAAAACCAAAGCGTGAGAAATCCCAAACGAGACGCAGAGATTGACTTCAGATGTCCCTTTGCTGAGGACGTGCAATTAAAACGTAACCTTTTATCAGCACGTAATTTGCTGTCTGATCTGCTATCAGATGGTCCTCCTTGTCCAGGCACATTACAGCTCAGTTTGGGAATTGCATCTGAGCCGTGCCGGTCTTATCTGCTTTCACCACCTGATCTGCCTTTGTAGGCTGGCTGATGGGGTTTGCAGGGGTCAGGCCCAGCAGGGCCTCCGCAGTGGGTCCTTCAAACGCACATCAGAAGTCGAGCTCTCTGTACTGTAAAGACCTCTCAATAATAACAAGTCACAAGTGCTTTTATTTATGTTGAAAGTTTTATTTTCTGCCATCTCACTCACCAGTTGGCAACACAGCTTTACCTTTCTTGTACAATATCTACAGTGATTTGTTCTGACTGAATGATAATATAGATAGATAAAGAGAGATATCCATCTATCTATCTATCTATCTATCTATCTATACATTCAGTGTGCTCTGCATATGAGCTCATCGTTGGCAAGGTGGGCCTCAGCTGTCACCAAATCAGGCCCTAATCTGAGAACTACTGGCCCGTATTGTAGTAGCAGCTGCAGTGTCTTATCTTCTCTCTCAAAATAAAAGTTACTAGTTAAAAACTAGTGTTATTACACTGCATAGGTCCCTGTGCAACTAACGTAGGGATTATATAAGAAGGTACAAAACAACAACAAAAACAAGAATAGAACAGAATAATATCTGCCCCAAATTGTGATGCCTGCGGCTGGACAGGGTCACACTGGTGTGGGAAAGCCTTGCAGTTCAGTGCGGTGGTCACAGACCCCCATGTGCTTACAGCCAAACCTGGATAAAGGCATCAGACAAATAACTATGAAATAACATTAAAGCTGGTGGTGATAATAGCAGCAGTGCTGAGAATAATGCTGACGGCAGCAGTGCTGAGTCTGTCTGTGTTGCTCCTGCAGGCTGGAGATGTCTGCAGAACTGCTGCGTCAGAAGGAGCTGGAGAACCTCCATAGGCAGCGCCTCCTGGGAGACCCCCTGGGGCTGCCACCCGGCCTGCCACCCGACCACCCAGCCCTGCGCAGCCTGCATGACATTCCCGAGGGACACCCGCTGCGCGAGGAGCTCACCCGCCGCAACGCCATGTTGGTTTTGCGGCACAACAACACGCCGCTGCTCTCACTCAACCACCAGGGGGTAGCGCCGGGGGCAACGCCGCCCAAGGAGAGCGCGCGGAAGAGCTCCCGGAAGGGGGGCCAGGCCCGCGGAGACCTGCAGTGCCCCCTCGAGGCCAAGGACCACCCGGGCGAGGCACGGGCACGGGAGGGGGGCATGGACGGCGGGCAAGACGAGGAGATGAAGGACTCTGAGAGTGACGCTGAGGTTGGAGAGGACAGAGCCGAGGTCATGCCCAAGTCTGATGGACACCACATGATGAGCTCTGACCCCAGCCAGGGCAAGGATGGTGCCAACACCAAGCCCCTCGAGGGCAGCAAGGATCTGAGTGAGGTGTCTGGCCGTCAGAGCGCCCCCTGTGTCTCCGCCGGTGCAGAGTCCCCAGGCCACCACCCCTTCACCGTGGGTATCAACAAGAGCGATGCCAAATACCTGCCCCCTGGCATTGTGCCCCCACTGCCTCCGCAGCCTCTGCCCTTCGGATTCCCCTACACGGCCAGCCCCTACTTCCACACAGGTGAGCTCCTGGCCGCATGTCTTTTGTAAATGAAACCTCGCACACTTAGTGAGCACGGCAAGCATCTGTTGTTAAGATGGGCAGCATTTTACAGCCGGAGTTGAAAACCTAACATTGAAATAAATAGACAAATAAATAGGGCACTAAAAATGCTAATGCTAATCCTAACATGCTAGTGCTTATCTTGGTTTAAACTGACATACTCTAAAATGAAGCGTTTGTGTCAGCTTGTGCATTCATTGAAAAATAAATAGTTTTGTGTTAAAGTTATATTGGATAATTCTATTATTCTTTTTTAATAAACCTCTCTTCTATAACGTCTTCAGCTGGGCAGTAAATCCAAACTGCCACAGAAAAAATACACCCCCAAAAATAATGGTACTGAAGAGACGAAAAGAAAGCTTGGCTAAGGATTGATTCTACAAATAGCCCTTTTCCATGGTGCTCTGCGAAGATGACAATCTGTCAAAACATTTGTGCTGGTCTCATTATGGCAGTGCTCAACTTTTTCCAGTTTTCTGTCCAGTCTGACATATTGGAGATGCTTTAAAGAGGTTTAATTACAGACAGACAGTGAGTGAGTCAGAGTGTCAGAGACGACAGTGTGGACTGAATGTGACTTGACGGTCCGGCGTCCCACTCGCTTTCCAAACTGGGCTCGGGTTACGGGCTCTGCCTTCCTGACATCGCACCCTATTTTTACAACTTGAAAAAAGTTCCTCTCTGTAACGGGAAGCGTTCTCCATCGTCTCCCTCTTTCGAGAGTCTGGCCCGAGTTCTTAAGAGAATTAAATGTTGGCGCCTCCGGGCAATAAGAAAGTAACTAATTTTTGAAGGCCCAATGCCCTCACCTCCATGCCTCCCACTGTACTGAGGTCCTGTGAGACCATAACCCCACCGCCTGTGCCCACTGCGAGACTGCGCTGTGCCACTGTCTCTTCACCGCGGCTCGCTGTTGCTGCGGGACCTTAACTATGCGTGTGTGAGAAGTGCTATTAAACAGAACATCACAATTGATGAAAAATGTATGTTTTATTTTTATTTTTTAGAATATATATATATTTGCATACCCACAACTGCTAGTGAAGGGAGCGTTTTGTCACACCTCAGCTTAAAGAATAAGGCACAGCAATGTTTTTTTCCCCCTCAAGGGTTGTCTTTGTACGTACTATATATGTATTTTTAAACATACAGATGAGAACTGGAGAAAGAATTAAGAGCAGTATCTCCAGAGAAAAAGAACATCAAATTTGATGTTGCAGAGGGGAAAAAAACAACCAAACAAGCCCCATCTTCACTCATTTGCATGTGTGCTTATTTTCCAAGACTTTGTCTAACATCCTTCACAACATCTTGACTGTGTTCAAATATAGAAAGTTAACATGACAACCATTGTTTTTAAAACCACTATTTTCCGCAGCTTATATAAAATCCAGTAAGCAGTGCAGAACATGGGAAAAACAGTCTGTCTGGGCGTCTCATGGTTTTCTTTTCTCTCGGCGTCCCGTCCTCTGAGGCAGCGGCAGCCGCAGCTCTCCGCTCCTCGCCCTCTCGCAGCTGAGGAACATTACACATCTGAAACACATTACGGGGGTCTCTGCAGCCTGGAGACCTCCCACAGGAAGAGGCCCAGGAGTTGACCCCTGCTGAACCCTTTAATAGAGGGTCATTAATGTAGATGTGTGGTACAGAGGAAGACGTTCAGCTCGTGGGCCTGCTGTCTACGTGGGCTCCTAATGATTTATGTTTCCTTCTCTCCCCCCCAGGCACCATGGGAGGTCTGTTCCTGGACGGTGAGGAGGCCGGGCCCATGGAGGACATCAGCAAGTGGACAGTGGACGAGGTCTGCGGCTTCATAGGCAGCTTGTCTGGCTGCACTGAGTACACACAGGTGAGCGGGGGGAGCTGGAGGAGGTGGGGGGGGTTAAAGACACACAGACGGGTGGCCAGGCGTGGACAGACACTCGCCGTCTCCCAGATCCTCTGGGTTGCCGTGCTGTTTCACATTAGATATGCCACGCTCCCCTAAGAGTTTCCAGGTTGAATATGCAGCTACTATATATATATACACAGATGTGAGCATGTGATATCCCCACACAATAGTAGTTGAAAGGAATCTTGCCCTCCTTTTGAAAGTCATCCATATAATTTAATAGTAGTGTTCATGAAACAGGGCTGATCCATTTTGTCTCAGCCATTATAACTCAGCCTTGAGGCTCCAGCATACTTTAGGCGTGTGTAGGCATCGATCTCCCGGGCGTGCTGTTCAAAACTTTATACACTTCAGTGTCAGGGTCCTGTTATTGATGGGATGGACAGAAAACACCCCCCCCACCATGTCCGAAAGCCCAGCCAGCAGGAGTATTTTATTTACCGTTCTCGTCTGCTGACCAGGATTGTTCCCGTGTGACTAGCAGTGTGTGACCGGACTGCCACAAGAGGGCTGAGTAAAGACCCACGGCGAGAGAGTCGGGGTGGGGGCTGTGGAGCAGTGAGCACAGTTCGGCACTGACACGGCCCCCTGACAGACATGTGCTGCTGACAGGAGATGTGTGTGCATGTCTGGACTAATCAGACAACACGGGGAGAAGACCAGACAGGGAAATTGACTCACATTAACACCCCCGCCCCCACCCAATTTAAGTTGCTAATACAAAAGTACAAATGAACAGAGGCTGATGATGGTTATAATATAGAAGTGAGGTGAAAGGTATCCACTAGTGCTAATGGTTGCACCTGCTTGTGGTTTGCCAGGTGTTCAGGGAGCAGGCGATCGACGGAGAGACTCTGCCCCTCCTGACAGAAGATCACCTGTTGAACAACATGGGCCTAAAACTGGGCCCAGCCCTGAAGGTCCGCTCACAGGTACGGCCCAATGTGGCACAGACAGGGAGCGCTGAGCACAGCCCACCCACGGGGCACATTCCTCACACGCTTGCATTTAAACACAAATCCAACTGTCCTTTATTGGTGTTACGGGGAGGGGGGGGGGACATGACAAATATTTGAATTGGTCATCCTGTTACAAGAAAACTGCTAGTGAAAAGATGTCAAAGTAATGTACCTTTCAAAAAGGACAGACAGTATTAGGAAAATTATACGCTATTTTTCACAGACAGCATAAAAATGAAAGAGGAGCCTCAACGCTTGGGTCATGGGCCATCCCTTTCCCTACCTGCACATTAAGCATCTGGATTTGGACTGTGGGGGTCAGACAGTGCCAGCTAATTACTGCGCACACCTGTTTTAATTACGGGACGCATGCTGAAGGGCGAGTAGAAAGGGGGGCAGCTACGCTCGAAAGGAGAGAACCCGCCTTCTCTCCGACAGTACTGTACTGTCTGGTACGGCACCGCCGCGCGCGGCCGCCCTGTCTCGTCCATCTCTCGCGCTGTTCTAACCCTGGTTTGGTCTCTGCAGGTCGCCAGGCGGATTGGCCGAGTGCTGTACATGACGAGCTTTCCCCTGGCATTCCCGCTGCAGCCATCTGCTCTGCGCCCCCCCGACCGAGATCCCCCCCCTGTGGAGAACCGGCCCCCGTCCTCCGGCAGCGTCTCCTCTCCCTACAGCGCCCCCCCCGCCAGCCGCATCTCACCCAAGCAGGAGAACGGAAACTCATCCTCAGTGGGAATCGGCGACACCACAAAACCACCATCTTAAATACAGAATAAGGAAACGAAAAAACACACACACACACACACACACAGCTTTTAACTTCTGCCAGAGAGAGAAACAGGATAAGAGAGGAGGGGAGAGGGAGTCGCTGCATCCCTCTCGGCTAACCTTGACATCGCTTTGTTTGGACTTTTTCTTTTTTTTTTTTTTTTTAATGTTATGTCACCTTCAAGATTTCTCCAAGGCTGTAGAAGTGTGGAACCCAAAGATCACTGAAATAAGGGGGTGGGCACAGAGACAGGAAGTGGGAGAGAGAGAGCAGACAGCTGGTCTTTAACAGCTTGCCAAAAAAAAAAAAAGTAAATTCTTCTCTGTCATGCAGACAGAAGCTAAAGGAAACATTTCTTTCCTGGGATGAACTGAGCACTTGCTTGTGTGAATTGCTTTCAGGCACTTATAAAAATTAAAACGAAGGGGGGGGTCTTGGATGAGATTTATTTTATTTTTTTAACTCTCTCTCTCCCCATCTGATTAATTCATCCCATCCCAAGGTAAAACGCCTCTGAGAAGGGGGGGGAATAAAATAAAATAAAGGACAAAAAGGAACTTGAATTTTTGGCAACTATGCATTCCAAGGATCAATACCAAAGAAGTGAGGATGAGATCCACGCTTACGTCAGACTGGTACGGAAAGCCAGGGTTGTCCAAGGCTGTGTGAACTCTGGGCCGTGTTCTTGCTGAACGGACAGTGGGAGTGGGGTGATCCTATTTCCCAGGACAGAAAAGACAGAAATAGAGACACCACCCCAGTTCCAGGCCAACAGCCTACCAACCTTGGCGCTTGTGGGTTTTTTGTGTTTTTTTTTTTTTTTTTTTTTACTGGGCCTATATACAGGACACAAGAAGTGCCTCATCACAGAGGTTATTGATACAGCACAGTTATACTATGGATCACAGCTGTGGATATCTTTTTCCTGACTGATATCTTTGTACGATCACATTTACTACTGTGGGAAGAGACACCAAACCTACTTGTGCAGTGATGTACAAAAACAAAAATATTCTGAACGTTACATAAGTGGTACTTTTTGTTATGTATAGTTGCACGTATTACATTTTTTTTTTTTTTTTTGAACAAAATATGACTTGCTTACTTGGGTGGTACGTGTTTTTATTTTCTTCCCCCCGATGTTTATGTTTGATAAAGTATTTCTATTGTAATAATGAAGCCCCACCTCAAATGCTGCTTTATAGCAAATAAATAAAACAAACAAAAAAATATTTATAACATTTTCATTGTAGGTTGACACTATACAGTATGTATTCATCCCAGAAGTGGATGCCAAAGATCAACCTTAAAAAAAATAATAATAAAACTTGTTACGAGGAGATGTGAGGCACAAAGCTCTTTATGCAAAATTTGTTTGGGGAATATTTTGGGAAATGTGTGAATACTTTAAAATTAAAAGGGTCGGTACATTTGTCACTGACGTTTTGCCTAATTTCACTAACCATTCAAACACTTGAAATATGTCAATACAGAGATAGTTTACTTTTTCTGTGTGTTAAATTAGATTTCCTCATTAAAACTCACTTTCACCACACACACATACACACACCATCACACCCCCCCCAATGAAAATCTGATTCAATTAAGCTGTGGCAGAAGGGGCTCTAGGCATATGTATGCATTGCCCACAGAATAACTTTACAACTGTACAGGGGCTGCTGGGGGTTAAACACGTTTACCAAAAAACAAGTTTACAATGTTTGTGTACCTCAAAGAAAAAAGTCAGTGCTCACAATATCTGTACACCTTTCTGGTGTTTTTTTGTACATCATAACTAAAACACTGCAAAGCTGTATTTGTTTGTGTGTCGGAATATACACTCCACTGACCTGCGGCGCCAGTTTGCTAGCCCTGACACCTCATTCCGAACGCAGTCCCACAGTTCTTCATTCTGGAAGGGAGAAGCGGCCTCAACATTCAAGGAAGTGGGACTCCCAGGCAGCACCATGTGGCGACACGGCTCGGCGGCTCCCGGCGGTTAGGGGGGGGTGGTGGGGGGGGTGGTGGGTAGGAGTCGGAGTCGGAGTCAACTGCTCTCAGCAAGTGAAGGATGCAGCGAGAGCAGGAGGAGGTAGGGCATGTGTGGGAGGGTTGGAAGCAGGGGCGACAGCGCAGCCTGTTCCCTACACCACCTGGGTAGAGGTGGTGGGGGCTGGTGGGGCGCTGGCAGTTGACTACCTCGGGCCCCCGGCAGACGATTGCTTCAGGCAAAGCCTGGAGCGGTCTCCACCCCCCGCCCCGCTGTAACCCCTCCAGCAGCCCTGCTCTGACTGTCCCCAGGCAAGGACAGCAGTGTCAGGATGCCTCTTCAGCACACAGGGCCAGGGAGCCATTCATTATGGAAGTTGATAAATAACAACCCAATCAACAAATGCACAAAGACGGGAAAAGCTCTGGCATAGTGAGGGAGACGCCAACATTTCTGTTTGCTAATCGCATATTCCATAGTAAGGAAGCATACATTCCCATGTGTGTGTATAAACATATATATATATATAACCAAATGTATTTTAAAATCAGTTTTGTGTCTTTTTGTGTTATTATATAAGTAACATACATACCACTCTTCCAGATCGAGTATCATATCAGCAACACACATTACTGTGCCTTGGCAATCATATGAGCCAGCGCAGAAGAGTTGCCTGATCGAGGGATGGCGATGCTGGGCTGCACTGCGATCAAAGTGGTCACTGCAGATTGCAGCCGTCTTCTTTTATGAATGTGGGTTTATTCCCCTGCGGATGAATCTCCTCTATTGTTGGAAACTAGAGCTGATTAACGCCGTCTTCATGGTTTTTCCCACTGCCCTGGACACAGTCACACTTATAGCTGTCTATGGAAACTAGAATTACTATTATGGGGTGAGGCCAACACTCGGCTGACCCGAATCATCACTGGAGTTGCCACGGGGAAGACAAATCCAGTTGTTTTATAGTCTATCAGCTATCCAGGAAGTGAGCACAACACACCCTAAACAAGTGAAGCCACACATATGCTGGGTTTTGACATCGGCCATCGTCTGGGAAGTTTTAAAACATTTTCACATTTTAAAAAGTTGCTAATATGATAAGTCTCGATATGGAAGAGCAGTATCTCTCTTATACACTGTAACACACAGACGCACAAAACTGCTTTAACAAATGGCACTGCTTACCCCGTCGTATTGCATGCCCTTACTGCGGTACCACTTTAATCTTTAATTCCTAATTTTAATACTTCTTGATATTCAGTGTATCGCCAGAGCACACGTCATATTTAAACACTTCTTCTGTGGTACTTTGAAAACAAATCAAAAATGCCAAAACATGTACAAATAACTAAACTTTTATTCTGAGCAGAAGCCACTGGTAGAAGGCTGTGTTCAGGTTTCTGCTGTGAAAGTAAGAAAACTATTAAATAAAAACCGCTGCAATGGGCAGGTTGTTAGAAAGAAGTTTTTATGAGTTTTTAGTTGGGATTTTTTTTTCCCCACAGGAAGTCAAACAAAAACTTGAAACATTTTCAACTGAAAATCCATTCCATGGGTCTGTGACTAAATCTCTTCTTGCATTTTGAAACCTACAGGACTGCAACACCCCTCGAACCCCCACCGTTCACGTTTGGGCTTTGTGTTTGAGGATGGCAGCTAAAGCAATTTAATTTAAAGCCAAACATACAAAGATCAACAAGTATAATAAAGTAGGCCGAACAATAATGTATGCAGCGGTGTAGGGTAGAAAACACCAGCCTGTGGTTTCTTTTGCGTGACCAGGCATCTGACAGCAGCAGGTGGAGGTCCGGCTTGGCTCGGCCCAGGAACAGAACTGGCACAGGTGGGCTGCCGTGACGGGATCGGCCTGGAAGAACTTGTTTGGGTGGATTCGCTGCAGGACACCGAGGCACGAGACGGGGCTTCCGAGTCGCAGATGTAAATGGGGGTGGGCTGAGCTGCAGTCCGCTGAGAGATCGGGGAGGGGGGGGCAGTTAGTCCTCGTCCGAGATCTCCAGATCCTCCACCTCATCCTCGTCTCCCTCCGCCAGCTCCTGCAGGTCCAGCTGGCTCAGCTTCTCAGGGGCTTTGGTCTTGGGTCGGTGGAGCGTCTTCTGCTGCCCTGCATCTGTGGGAGACAAACACAGGCCACATTAAGGGTGGCTCCACCACGGATTATTCCATGCTTATGAGGTTTTCAGTAACCGGTCTGAAACAGAACTTCAATTCTTCATCAGCTTGAAAAGGCTAAAAACAACAACATCACTAATCCAGGTAAACCAGAGCCAACCAGGGTCCTCAGGAAGTTATATATTAATCCCATCAACACACCTGAATCGTCAGAGTAGTCTTCCTCAGTGCTCCCCCCCTCCTCCTCGCTGCTCATGTCAGACAGGTCTTTGAGGAAATCTTCATCATCATCATCCGAGGCCTTCCCCCCTCCTCCCGCCTTCTTGTTCTTGGCTATTGTAAGATCAAAGACAGGATAGGAAAATCGATTAAACCCCCTCCTCTGCAGTAAGGCCAGTAGAGAGCCTTCAACGGCTTCCCTGGCCCTCTTGCTCCCTCTGGGACCCGTGAATCAGAGTTAGAAATATAGGACATAGCGCAGGGGCTGCGGAGCGCCAGGATGCACAAGAGTTAAGAAGCGGAAGAGATCTTCAGTGGTCGCGATGCATGTAATGCTTGTGTGTGTGATTTCTATCTGTGTGTTATCTGTGTGCACGTAAGTGTGTGTGGGAGTGTGTGTAGAATTCCATCCCTCTCCGTCACCAGATGAAGTTTGTCTGGGTTCTCCCCACAAAATGCTGATCGCTTGATAAGCCAGAAGATGGACAGGCCAGAAGAAACAAACCACGACACATACAAGGGCACACAGTGATACAAAAGAGCAGCACAACTGTAATTAAAGAAATACTGCAGGAGGAAGAAAAACAAAACAAGGAACAAAAAAGAGCCAGCCCAGCACTGACAGCAGTTTCTGCCAGACCACTTTGATCTTCAGTTATTTTGTTACAAAACAGTGAGATGACTAGTTGGAGAGTCCCCCCCCAACCCCCTCCTGTAAAGGTTTTCATTAAATGTGCTTCCCTTTCTAGTCTGGGAAAGAAAAAGATGCTTTAGAAGTCTTATTATTTCAGATCCTTCTGTGGGAATGCTGAGGGACGTTCTACGAAAACAGAGCAAAACAAAACAAACTAAAATAGAGCGGAAAGAAAGAAGAAAATGCCCCTAACCGATGCAGAAAACTTTCTGTTTTGATCTCACAAACCCTTTTCCTCGAGCAGCCGATGCGGCACAGTGCTGTGCCGTGCCGTACTGCGGTCCCTCGCGCTTCTGCCTGGGAGCGCAAAGGGCTGTGCATTAGACCAGAGTAGCTGCAAACTAGAGGCTTTTCAAAGACAGGATGGAGCGGCAACACTTTTTTCTTTTTTGCGCTCTCTCCCTCTTGCTGGCGAGGGAGTCACTCTTCCATTATCTGTAGCTCTTCGGGGCTACGGAAGGGCAGCCTGGCTCACGGGATCAGTCAGCCCAACTGGACAGATTATTGACTCTTTAAAGAGTGAAACTCAACCAGCTACCATGGCCATTATCAGGCAGGAACACGGGCCTCCTGGCTACGACAGGAAGGGGCCACACGTCTCCAGACAACTCAGCGGCTTGCTTTTAAAATAAGAACTACACAGAAGCCTGGAACACCACCTAAAATAAATAGTAATAACCATAATAAATAAAATTAATAAATAGTGCCTGCCTGCCCGGTTATTCCTCAATTACTGCAGATAATAAAAACAGTAGAGTCTCTGTGTCTAAAGCACTTGTGGGAGTTGGAAGCGGTTTCTTTTGAAGTGCTCTGGCAGCAAACATCTCAGGCCTGAAGCCCTTACGGTCCAGTCAGATGTGACGGCTGCACTGTGCTGCCCCCAGGATCAGGTCAGGGCCCGCCTCTGTTAGAACTGGACAGTGTAGAGTCAGCGGGGGCGTCCTGTTCTGGATGAACAGACGAAACGCACCACAGCCGAAATCACAACTGTGCACTGCTTCCACTCTTATGCGTCTACTTTTGCCAGAGGACTGGAAATACAGACTCAAATACACAGCAGACTGAGCCACTGCAGGTGTTGTTTCTAGCTGCAGGCTCTGGTATAAAAGGTAACTTGTCTGTTACCTTGCGTAGCATAAACCTGGACAGGGCAGTTTGTTTAGCCAAAGCAGGACTTACACACACCCTCCACTGTGTGATGCACTGTCCAGTAAAACTGGTCCAAGACCCAGCAGTGAGGTTCAGAGGTTAGCGTTTACATGGATCAGTACGTGCTAAAGCCCCGATATACATTTTTATACATTTCAAAATAAAAGTCCATGAGGAAACAGATTTCAGAAAATCTAGACTATTCTGAAAACGCTGCACACAACACGTAGAAACAGCTCTCATTTTAGTTTGAAACGTAAACAAATATTAAGTATTACTCATCCAAGGAAGAAATCTGATCTATTTTCTGATTCACTGTAAGTCCAATCCCATTCTCCAACGTATGGAAGGGGGGGAACTTAATTACAACAACACAAAAACACTTAAATTCCATAGACCAAAATCAAATTATAAAAACGCAAACTGGCGCCTTTAATACGGAAGAGCGTGGGCCTGGGTGAATAAAAACCAAAATCGGCCCTTACAGGTTAATCCTTATGGAACTGGCAATAAAGCCAAACTGTACAGACCGAGCAAAGGAGGAGAAAAAATACAAAACCCACAATCTGTGCTGCTATTAAAAGAGGGTTCTGGTCTGCATATCTGCGATGGCACTGCGGTCTTTGTACGCCAGAGATCTGCAGATTAATTCGAGGACGGACTTTCCCTCAAAGACAAACCCCAAACAGAATAATTAGAGACTGGAATAAGGATCTTTCAAATTACCCTCTTAAAGAGCTATGGCCCCTGGGGAGAGAAGAAGGGGGGGACACTTTTAAGTTTATCTGTAAAACATCAGCTGGACACTATTAATGCCAGGGCTGCAAGGCATTTCGCACGGCTCAACCTGAGCTCTGTATCAACCATATAAAGATATTTTTTCCCCTTCTTCTTTGCACATCGGTGCCGCTTTGTCAATTCCATCTTTAACTCTGAGAGCTCTTGAACGTCCAGCAAACTAACAACCCTGGAAAAGTGACTTGGAAAGCATGAGATTCAAATTCGCAATTCAGACAATGCTTTTTTGTGCCAGTAACTTAGGCTGACAAGAATACATTTGTGTTTTCTGCAATATATACACACACATACATATCACAGATATAAATATTTATTGCAGCATATATAATTAATCAGATCGCTCCAAGGCAGCCGCTGTGCAGGTGTTACTGGCCCGCTCTGCAGACGTCAGTGTTCACAGCAGCCCAAATACAATCTCTGCTGAAAACAATCAAGGGTGCAGTGAAGCCAACCCAGTCCACTTTAGTTCACCCTGAAAAGGTGGACAAACAGTCACAACCTATTACTGACTGTATGGATGAGTTTGCATATGGGAGCCAAGACTGCACTGCATTTAAAAATAGCTCAAAACAGATAGATCGAAGATACAAAATTTAACTAAAAAGGGTCTCACCGCAGTTCCTCATTGCATCCCTATTTATTTTCATCCCGATAATTATATAATTCACATACATGTCATGTGCATAGTAGCCGTAGGTGTGCGGGTGGAAGTGGGTGGGGGGGTGCGGTAAATTTAAAAAACATCTCCTTCCCATCTTCCCTTTTATTATTTTTAAGAAGCGATTTTATTTTAACCTAAATTGCAGAGGCTCCAGCACTTTAATATTTAACACACCGCCGCACCGCACACACAGCAGAGCAGAGGCGGCCGCGGGAGCAGCTTGCTGAACAACACAAACAGCCTGAGCCGCCCAATCCCCGCTGCCGCCAGTTGAGAGCGCCCAACAGCTCAGTGTCTCTCTGCCAGACAACAACATTTAAACTTTTCTCCTTCCTTCTCCAACCCCCCCGCCACACTACTTTCCCCCACCCCCACCACCAGCCAGCCAGCCAGCCAGTCACCCTCCCCTCCCCTAACCTCTCTCCACCACAGAATCCCTAATTATTAGCTACCGCCCTCACAGACGGCACAATCCGGAGCTCCAGTTCCGCGAGCTCTCACCAGGAGCCGGCTGCATGAAAGCCTGTAATTGTTTTCAGAGCGGCGCTGGAAGGTTTCCGAGCAGTGTTTTTTTTTGTGTGTGTGTGCTTGCACTCTTTCAGACAGGGGTCTGGACAGCGGTTGATAAGTAACGTCTGCCCCCAAAACCCGAATGAGAGAGAGAGACTCGGCGAGTGAGTGAGCAAGAGAGAGAAAAAAAAACAAATAAAACAAAACATACAAAAAACAAAACATGAAAACAGGACAGACGGGTTAATTAGTAAACAAGAGAATGGGGGTGGGGGGGGGGACAGTTCCAGTCCTCTCTCTTTTTCTTTCTTTCCATCCCTTTCGGTCTTCATTTCTCCCTCTCTCTCCGCTGTATCTATGACAACTATTTGATCAGCCTTACCACCAACTGGGGGGCTTGGTAGGGCTGCCAAGAGGAACAGCGCTGCGGATCAGAGAAGGCAGGGGGGGGGGGGGTGCGGGGGGGAGGAAAGCCAGCCCATTAAACCGTGTTCAGCGGGAGCCCAGCGCGGGGCGCGGAGGTCTTTCCGAGCCAACTGTTTTGAATTATGAACCCCCACAGGGATCCAAAGCCTACGCAAAGAAAAGTGCTTCCTGTGAAAGGCGAGGGCTGGAGAGAGAGTGTCTCGCAGGCAGTCGTCGGGAGTGTGAGAGGTGGACTTGCGGGAGAATGAATACCAGATGCAAAAAAAAGAGAAAAAATAAAAAAGAAGCGGGCGGGTAGGGATGGGGATTTTGGGGCGGGGGAGGTGTAAAGCTGCAAACGCTGTCCGCAATCCTTGCCCTGTGTGTGACCTAACAGAGCACAGACCTCCCGAAGTGAGAGAGTTAAACAGTGAAGACCTTGCCGACTGACATGTTCACAAAGACCTACAAAAAACACAGACACACACACACACACAGATGCACACAGACCGTTCCTATAGCTCAACTGTCTACAGGACACCGCTGAGTTACAGGGAGGAAAAGAATATAAAAAGTACATTATAATCCATTTTAACAGCATACTTTACTCTTTTACTGGAAACTGCAAAGTACGTTCAAAGTAGCGCTCTTTAGTGCATTGCTTGATACGTATGACTCTGATTAGCTACTTTTTTTTTTTCTTTCTTCCCCCAAATGATGTATGTAGATGGAACCACATTGTGTTTTAAAACTGTGAATTCAAAGGTAACTAGACTATTATTGGCTTGAATATGAAATGAGCAAAACACATCATGATGGGCAGTAATAAGCAGGGCCAAGCAAAGGTGCGACAGTTTGAGTGTTTCAAGGTACATCCCAGCTATGAAACAAATGGGTAGGATAGGTTGAGGTCAGCACTAAACAAATATTGTCCATTTGTAGATGCAAGTATACACTCCTTAAAATAAAACCCATCAAATGTAATTGCTGCGGTATTTTATAGAATTCAAATGGTCTT
Source organism: Amia ocellicauda (assembly GCF_036373705.1). Lineage (NCBI taxonomy): Eukaryota > Metazoa > Chordata > Actinopteri > Amiiformes > Amiidae > Amia > Amia ocellicauda. Next base: position 17,330,106 of record NC_089867.1, on the reverse strand, counting down.
CTGCCAATTTAAATCCAAGTTTTATTTTCTTCCCATTTAATATCGGACCCTTTTCTTTTTTCAACTGTGATTGACATATAGAAAAACTCAACTTCAAACTTGCTTTCTTTTTTTTTTATGCTAACCATAAACACGCAACCCCCTAGTGGGGACGAGGGAGACTGCAGATTATTGTGAAACTCACTCTCGCCTGTCTTTGATGGGGGGGAGGGGGGGGGGAGGAGAGAGAAAGAACAAAAAAACAAAAAACATAACACCTGGCTCAGATGAGATGAGAGTTGGGCAACTGCTTACGGAACATGATCTTTAACGATCAGTGTTGAGATCAGATGACAGGGTGTGTTCAGCGGGGCGATGCCAAGAGAAACGGCTCCCCTGCCTGCAGAGAGCCAGGAACCCTCAGCACAGCCTCCCGACTGCCTCCCTGGGGGCATGTCGAGTTCCTCGGCCCGCATGAGGCGTTGGCAGCTAGTGTAAATATGTGTGATAGGTGTCTTCAGGAGGACTAACACTCCCTCCCTGTAAGCTAGGGGAAACCTGCACGGAAATACATATATTTTTATTTTATTTGAACGCTAGCTACAAGAAAGTACTCTTGTCAACTGAAGGACAGCGACTCCTGTACTTCTGAAAAACTTGAGGAGATATGGGGGGGGGGGAGGTAAAGTTTACATTGGAAAACATTTTTTTTCCCCTCTTACCTTTGACTTTGAATCCAGTGCTTTCATCATCAGAAGAACTGTCTGATTCAAAGAGATCCTTAAATTCTTTCTTGTCCTCTTCCTTTCTTTCTTGATGCTTCTTGCGTTTGATCTCTGGGAAGTCCAGGTCTTCCATCTTAGTGGAGGAGGGGGGGGGGGGTGGGAAAAGGTAAGGGGGTGGAGAAAGAAAAAGTTTATTATCCACAAGAAACAATGCATTAAAAAATGCATCAATCCCCCCACCCCCTCCAAATACACCAAATGAAGCACTCTGTTTCCCAATTCCTGCTAAAGAAAAGCAAATACACAAATTCTAAATAAACAATTATTTAAAATGACAAGTTGATTTCTGCAACAGGCCAGAGAAGGCAGTTTTGTTTCTGTATGACTACACTGCAATTAAATGAACACATTCATCCAGCGGCATGGCTGAGGCGGTTACCACCTCAAACTCTTTCAAGCTGGCATTTAAAAAAAACGAATGTCATGCATCTTCCGTGCCCAGAAAGTTGTGTTGTCTTTGTGAAGAATTCTGAGGTACCTGTAATAATTGTTTTCAGTCTTCTGGTATCACAGGAGGGAAAAGCATCTTAGAAGTGAACAATCTTAAGTGTACCTATGTTTTTTTAATATTTATATAAATCTCTCTATACACACATAATCATTAATTAACAATCATGAATTAAATTATGAGTTTCAATACTTGGTTGCAAATCCTTTGCAGTCAATGACTGCCTGAAGTCTGGAACCAATAGACATCACCAGATGGTGGGTTTCTTCTTTGGTGATGCTCTGCCAGGCCTGCACCGCAGCGGTCGTTAGTTCCTGCTTGTTCTTGGGGCGTTTTGCCTTCAGTTTTGCCTTCAGCAAGTGAAATGCATGTTCAATTGGTTTCAGGTCAGGTGATTGACTTTGCATTGCAGAACATTCAACTTCTTTGCCGAAAAAAAGGCTTGGGTTGCTTTCGCAGTATGTTCGGGTCATTGTCCATCTGCACTGTGAAGCGCCGTCCAATGAGTTTAGATAATATAGCCCTAAACACTTCAGAATTCATCCTGCTGCTTTTCTCAGCAGTCACATCATCAGTAAATACAAGAGAACCAGCCATACATGCCCATGCCATAACATGCTTCACAGATGAGGTGGTATGCTTCCGATCATGAGCGGTTCCTTCCCTTCTCCATACTCTTCTCTTCCCATCATTCTGGTACAAGTTGATCTCATCTGTCCATAGGATGTTGTTCCAGAACTGTACAGGGTTCTTTATATGTTTTTTTGGCAAACTGTAATCTGGTCTTCCTGTTTCCTGTTTACATCTTGTGGTAAACCCTCTGTATTTACTCTGGTGAAGTCTTCTCTTGATTGTTGACTTTGACACAGATACGCCTGCCTCCTGGAGGGTGTTCTTGATCTGGCCAACTGTTGTGAAGGGATTTCTCTTCACCAGGGAAAGAATTCTTCTGTCATCCACCACAGTTGTTTTCCGTGGTCTTTTGGGCCTTTTGGTGTTCCTGAGCTCACCAGCGCTCGCTTTCTTTTTAAGAATGTACCAAATAGTTGATTTGGCCATACCTAATGTTGTTGCTATCTCTCCGATTGGTTTGTTTTGATTTCTAAGGCAAAACTGAATGGAAAACTCCCCAAGAACAAGCAGAAACTAAAGACAGCTGCGGTGCAGGCCTGGCAGAGCATCACCAGGGAAGAAAACCAGCATCTGATGATGTCTATGGGTTCCAGACTTCAGGCAGTCATTGACTGCAAAGGATTTGCAACCAAGTATTGAAACTCACAATTTAATTCATGATTATGTTCGTTTGTCCAATTACTTTTGAGCCCATAAAATTGGGGGGAACTCGTATAAAAATGGGTGTAATTCCTACACCATTCACCCAATTTGGATGCAACTACACTGAAATTAAAGATGAAAGTCTACACTTAAATAACACCTTGATCGTTTCCATTCAAATCCATTGTGGTGGCATACAGAACCAAAATGATGACAATTGTGTCCCTGTCCAAATATTTATGGACCTAACTGTATGTGTATGTATGTATGTGTGTGTGTGTGTATATACACTCACCTAAAGGATTATTAGGAACACCATACTAATACTGTGTTTGACCCCCTTTCGCCTTCAGAACTGCCTTAATTCTACGTGGCATTGATTCAACAAGCTGCTGAAAGCATTCTTTAGAAATGTTGGCCCATATTGATAGGATAGCATCTTGCAGTTGATGGAGATTTGTGGGATGCACATCCAGGGCACGAAGCTCCCCTTCCACCACATCCCAAAGATGCTCTATTGGGTTGAGATCTGGTGACTGTGGGGGCCAGTTTAGTACAGTGAACTCATTGTCATGTTCAAGAAACCAATTTGAAATGATTCGACCTTTGTGACATGGTGCATTATCCTGCTGGAAGTAGCCATCAGAGGATGGGTACATGGTGGTCATAAAGGGATGGACATGGTCAGAAACAATGCTCAGGTAGGCCGTGGCATTTAAAAGATGCCCAATTGGCACTAAGGGGCCTAAAGTGTGCCAAGAAAACATCCCCCACACCATTACACCACCACCACCAGCCTGCACAGTGGTAACAAGGCATGATGGATCCATGTTCTCATTCTGTTTACGCCAAATTCTGACTCTACCATCTGAATGTCTCAACAGAAATCAAGACTCATCAGACCAGGCAACATTTTTCCAGTCTTCAACTGTCCAATTTTGGTGAGCTTGTGCAAATTGTAGCCTCTTTTTCCTATTTGTAGTGGAGATGAGTGGTACCCTGTGGGGTCTTCTGCTGTTGTAGCCCATCCGCCTCAAGGTTGTACGTGTTGTGGCTTCACAAATGCTTTGCTGCATACCTCGGTTGTAACGAGTGGTTATTTCAGTCAAAGTTGCTCTTCTATCAGCTTGAATCAGTCGGCCCATTCTCCTCTGACCTCTAGCATCAACAAGGCATTTTCGCCCACAGGACTGCCGCATACTGGATGTTTTTCCCTTTTCACACCATTCTTTGTAAACCCTAGAAATGGTTGTGCGTGAAAATCCCAGTAACTGAGCAGATTGTGAAATACTCAGACCGGCCCGTCTGGCACCAACAACCATGCCACGCTCAAAATTGCTTTCCCATTCAGACATTCAGTTTGGAGTTCAGGAGATTGTCTTGACCAGGACCACACCCCTAAATGCATTGAAGCAACTGCCATGTGATTGGTTGGTTAGATAATTGCATTAATGAGAAATTGAACAGGTGTTCCTAATAATCCTTTAGGTGAGTGTATATATATGTACATATGTACACACACACAAACATACATACATACACCTACCACTCTCATATTAGAATTATCCAATTTTGCAGTTGATTGCAAGGACACCGTGGACAAAGGGGACAGCCAAAAAAATTAAAGTTTAGTCTTCTTTCTAGAACACTGTTTTCAGAGAACAAGACTGTGTGTAAAGCTCATGCTTGGGAAGGCGGGGGGGCAGTGTGGGAGGCTGCAGTCAAGGCTGCTCTGTGTTGCATGAGCCAGAGGCCTTCGTCTCCCAGCTGTACGAACGAACACACCCCGATACTGACCTGAGCTCAACCCGCCCCCCCCTCCCCGCGGCCCATCAAACAGTCAGTCAGTCTGTCCTTGGGCTACTCTGCCGCAGCGCTGACAGGTCTAGCAGAGCACAGCGGCAGTACTAATGAGCGTGCGATACGCCCCCAGGGAGCAGGGGGGGGAGCGTCAGAGACTACCGTCCTTAATCACAACTGAGCTCAGGTAACACTAGATGAAAGTGAGGATGGGCATCGACTGGCTCATTAACCCCCGCTCCCCCATCGCACCCCCCACAGCTGTCAGGCTGTCTCCGGAAGCCATGCCAGGAATCCAGTCGCTGACTGTGCCTCTCTATCGACCCTGCCCGGGTTCCTGCACTCCCACGATAAGCTGGCAAACACGTAAGAGCAGACGCTATGCCCACTATGTGCAAATGCTGATAACACATAAAGGGAAAGGGAGGGTGAAGACAATTAAATCGGCGTGGCAGCCAGATTCCAGTTCCATGGTTAAGATGGAACCGACCTCCGTCCACGTGCGTTCTAGTTCTGTTTGCTTTGAGTAACCAATCCCTCTGCTGCCTTGCCTGACCCCGGTGCACACTGGGGTGAACAAATGCAGCACCACAACAGCGGCGGCAGCGGAGGAGCCAGGAAGCACAAACAATAAAACGCCCCCAGTGTGTCAGGGAGGGAGTCGCAGGACAATGCGGCAAGCACGTTGTGAAGTTCTCCTTTTCAGCTCAGAAGCTGCCAGGTGGTCTCTATGGTAATTACCCTCTCTTTCCCTGAGATCTCCAGCTGAATCTCCTTCTCTCGCAGTTTCTTCCAGTGACTGTAGTACTTGGTCAGGGGTGTGCCTTCCTCGGCAGTCTGCTTCTCCCAGGCCTCCTGCAAACCAGGAACAGAAGGAAATATTAAAGCCAGGCCATGAAAAATATATAGCAGCTCCATCAATGATTCAACAGCACACTAGAGCTGGCGATCAAAAATCTGCGTCTCAAAAAAAGAATCTTAGCAGGAAATGATGAAACAGAAATCGAGACGTGAGGTCTCAACCTGGCTGTGTGGGAGGCCCGGTCACCTGGGTGGCAGGGAGATGGGAGAAGGGGAAGGGGAGTAAGTGTGCAAGATAAAGTGGGGGGAGTTTTAACATGTATTAAAAGAGTAGTACTACAGAAACATGTCTGAGTGGCGAAAACAAGACAAATTCATAAACACATACAGTAAATAAAACATCGCTTATAATTTTTCCAAAGCAGACGATTCAAGTTGTGTGTATGGAGCACGCACGCTGGATCTGAGTGTCAATTTAGTCCTAACCAGCGTATTGGGATTCACTGAGTTGTACACAGAAAGCAATCAACACACACAATTACTTTTGTTGTTGTTTTTGAAGCCTTCACAATTTGGTGCATGTTAGTGCTGAGAAAAAGCTGCAGGGGAAGCCATGGCAGCGCCAGGACTGTGAGGGAAAGAGAGGGAGGGGACAGCATACCGACCAGCTCGGGGGGGCAGGGCTGGATAAACACAATGTTACCTATCTGCTCATTAAGTCTGTTCAAGTTCAAACTCTTCATTTTATGCATCCACCCATTGCAACAATGCAATAATAGTACTAAGACCTCTCAGGGGCTTATTGCATTTGAAAAAGATCCAGATGAGTCTTTTCTCAGTTATGTTCTTTGGTCGTGTGCCTCAAAGGTCATGAGAAACAGAGGCCAGGTTATTTATAAAACACTAAATTCTGGTATGACAAACAACCACAGCAACAAAACTGTTTTGTTGAGAACAATGTTTAACAGAGGACGGACTGTGTGTGAAAGACATGAGGAGGGATGAGAGAGAGAGAAAGAAGAAAAAAAAAAAAAAAAGGATCATTGCCAAGTTTCCCTGCGGGTCCTCGCTGATGGTATTGATCGGGTCAAATAAGATTATCTGACCTCCAAATCCAATAGACGGTAATAGATTGCCGGTACAGTCGCCGGTTATCTAAACTTATTTATAACAATTTGCTGTGCGGTTATAAGTGTAACGCAAAAAAAGAAAAACGTGGTCTCCTGTTTTAGTGAGAAATACGCCTCAGAGCTCTGCAGGGCGAGCAGCAGGGTGGCCAGCAGCACCTTTTGCCTTAGTATTCATCCATTTTATTCATTATTTATAGTTTGCACAAGATGGAGACGCACGTACGCACTGGTGTCGGTTCAGCCTCGGACCTCCCTCACACAGGCGGGCCCAATTAACACCAAACACACGGAGGTTGCATGTCAAAACAATTCTTCCTCTGTACTTTAAGGGGCTTTAATTCCAATATGATTAATATGATATATAAATAAAAATATATGTGGGCCAGCTGAAGCATTACACAATCAATAAGTGGTGTACGCCTACTGTGAAGCTTGGCCCCGATCCCACATGCCCGGTCTTGAAGAACTGCACCCTGGGCATTATCTTTATCAGAGATCTTGAGCCCGCCTGCTTCACCCTCCTCCTCCTGAGCCGCTCTGTCATATCACCGGCACCATGGATCACAAAAAAAGAAAAATTCATCTCTGTCTCAGGGTTTTAAGTGGAGACCTGACTTAAATGCTTGTTTGAACTTCCCCCCCTTTTCACCAAGCTGCTCTGCACACTGGAGCCTACCAACAGAGCCGCCGCCTGCACCACGGCTCTGCATTAATCTCGTGTCTAATCTCGTCAAACAGAAATAGAATAACCGCCTGCGCTGCGCCGGGCTGGTACTAGGTTCCGTGCGAGAGAGAGCGCAGGGTGAAACGCCCTGGTTTCGGTTCAGAAATGCTTATCATCTGCTCGGACAGTCGCATACCAGGAGACTCGAGTGCCTTCTCACCCCCCGATTTCAAAAATTAGCAAGACTTTGAGTCTTATTTTAACACCGTTTAATGGGAAGCCTGTGTGTTGTTCAACTGGTGCGATGACTGAATGCCAAAAATCAACAGAAAGCCTTCGGTCACTATGAGTCTTCCCAATTCCATTATATTTAATTTAAATGTTTTTTAAATTAAACAATTAATGAATGTAAAATGTATTAAATTCATGTGAAAGATCCCCATCTAAGTAGGTGCGTAACGTATAATGCAATAAAATAAATGCAAGAAGGGGGGGATGATTTGTTTGTTTCCCCTTTTTTTGGATGTATCCGTTTATTTTATGCATCTCTGAAGGAGCAAGGCCAGAAGGATGTCCTTTTGCAATCGTGTACATTAATTGCTGATGACAAGGTTACCCTGTAGCCAAAACGGAAACGCACCGCTCTGAAGACTCAAGGATATCTCCTCTTATTTGTAAACCTAGCAAGAGACACGAGGGCTGGTGCCGAGCTGTCTACCAGCAAGGCACGGCACACCTTCCAAGACTTAGATTACATCCAAAAAGCCCATTTAATTCCATTTTTAAATATTTATTAATGCACTAATCCTAATAGGATCAGGGCTTTAAAGGTCCTCAAAGAAAAAACTGTTGGCATTAAGCAGTCACAGATGCAGCTACGGATGTTTTCCAGTGTAACCTTGTCCGGCGAGGGGGCTCTGCGGACGGCGGGTTTTAAGCAGAGCCAGCTGACAATAGCTCCTTCCCACACTGGGGCGGGTATCAGAGCGATGGCACGGAGCGACACTGCCCCCCCTACACCGCACACCCCTCGTTCACGTGCGTGCAAATCAAAGAGAATGTTACTAGAAGTAGTATTAATTTTATGACCGTGCTGTTAATTGTACAGCCAAAAACAAATGGATACATGGTGTTGCGGGACTAGCTGGTTATGTGCGCGGAGTGCAATCTTCCCTCTTCAAAACTGACCAAAACAACATAACTTGGTGATTTCTGTTAGACGGGCCATCCTTCTTCAGAAGAATGAGCAACATAAATACTAGGACCTCAGTGTCTTATGACCTTTGAGACACAAGGAAAACAACTGAAATTACTCTTAATATGGACCTCTTTTTCAAATGCGAAAAAGGTCTATATATTTATATAAACATACAATGTATATATTATTTGAAGTTGATTTCATTTTTAAATGCATCATGTTATCAAAAAATAAATTCACACAAGCAAAGTCTTAATAGATCACATGCGTCCCACTTTGTGGCCCTATTTATTTTAGGAGGTGCAACTAGCTAACCTCGGCGTCCACCCCCCAGTGGGACCGCGCCCGGTCAGAGGGCTGCCAGAGCTCCAGCCCACGGAAGCTCGTGGCTAAAAACAGGTGGTCAGTGTTTGATTACGGCGTCTGCAAGCTCAGCTGGTCCCCGCTAGCATTTCCTCAAGGGAGGAGGAGGGGGGGAGGGGAGAGAGAGGGGGGAAAAAACAAAACAACATCTGACATCTGCAGTGGGCGTCTGGCCTGCGATAATCCTGTACATGACAATAGGCGCAAAAGCCAAACTCAGGACAAATCACAACTGTTTCTGTGCAAATGCCCACCTGCCTGCCTGTTAAGCAGCAACCCCCCCCCACTACCTGTTTCTCAGCGCACGTATTTACTGACTGCCATTCTACCCCCAGGCTCATTTAAAAACACAAGCACTCTTTGTAGGGGATGACAAAATAAACAAACAAAACAAAAAGAAATTAACTGTTCACAAACTCTGTCACAAGGTGCTTGCTGTGTTTGTGTCAAATGTTGTGTGTCAGTTGGTCAAATACATCACTTTCCCTCAACTGTCTCTAAGATAAATCTCTCAGGTTGTGTTTTTCTTCACCTGTGTGGGCTGTGGGCTGTGGGCTAAAAGCTAGTACTCTATCTGCTCTCAGCACCTGGCTGACCAGAAAACTTTTCACGCCATGTCATTAACTGCAGAATGGGGGCTCCTCTACAGCTTAGCAACCTGCCCCGTACTGGGAAGCTGAAATGTGGGACTTGGGGAAGAAGAGTTCAATATTTATTACAATTTATTAAAACGGCTCACCACGAAGAAACCCAGAGAGATTAAAAAAAGAAAAAAGAAAAAAATATATATTTACGAAAATGCCCCGAGGGTGGACCAGCATGGTTCACCGTTTCAAACAAAGCAGCGCATTCAAGCACACTGCCGAGGCCGAGCCAAGGCCACCGGGAATATAGGCTTCAAAGAGCATGGCGCTGCTGCTGCGTCGCGGGCCGCCTCAGGAAATAAATCACCGCGGGTGACGCCAGACTCCCATCACACACTCGCCAGAGCGCCGCGCTCCAGGGCTCCGTGTAGAACAGAGCCGCACGGTTATTAGGAACAGGCTGATGTTGACATAAAGCGAAAAAGAGGTGTCTGAAGAATGAAAAAAAAAAAGTACATTCAATCGAGTCAAGTTGCCTCCTCGTCTTAAAAAGCACAATCAGAGGTCTGAGAAATGGAGAGAAACCTTAAGCACCTTGAGAAAGTGACATGACGGGAGTCTGCGAAATGCATCAGACAAATGGACGGACAGACCACAGCCTTGAGGACGTACACACACTCCTGACCCCTTGCCCCTAAACAGCATCCCAAGTTGAGACTGCGTCTTGCCCCACACAAGTGACCCAGGCATAGGGCTGCTTTCCTTTGTTTTTGAAGTCCCCTACCACCCCACCACGCAAACATCACAGGCTTTTGGCCACACAGAGCCAGAGCCGGTCAGTCAGGTCTGGCTCTGTGTGTCTCTAACTTGCAGTCAGCACCAAGATGAAAGCCAGATGGGCCCGCGGGCAGCGAGACTGTGTCCCAATGCCATCCTCAGAGCACGCATGGCTCCGGAGACAGCCCGTCCTTCCCCCGAGCCCTGCGTCGCCACAGACTCACCACAGCCGCCTGGTCAGCCACACCAAACGTGGCCTTCTGTCTCCGGCTCGTGATGTGGGCAGAGTTCTCCTGTATTTTCTCAAGCAGCTGCCGGATCTGCTTGCAGTAATTGGCCACTTTGCATTCCTTCAGGAAAGCTTTCAGCTGCAGGAGAGAGGGAGAGACGGGGGGGGTGGAGAAAAGGGGGAGTCAGGTCAGGAGGGGATATTATCTCAGCTAATACAGAGACTCTCACTTATCTACTATTACTACTAATCTTATAGATCCCTGGGAAAGGTTCGACTCAGTGCTGATGCCGCTTAACCCGGGCCACACACACCTGGATACAGGTTTAATGGAAGCGGACCGGATGACAACCCCTGACACCAAGCAAAGCAGACAACGATGAGCCTGCCTTCATGATTCTGTCCTTAAAAATACTGTTCTTCCCAAATACAGCAGAAGAAAAGAAGAAACACACAGGCATTTCCCAGACATGTCCCTGGAACAGAACACCACAGTACTGCGGAAGATGTGAATCATCATAATAATTACATTAAATAAAAACTGAAATACTGATCATTCCTGCATGTGATGCACGTCTTACACCAGATACCAACATTGACACATCATGTGTTTTTGAAAAGGATCAATTTACATGCGTCATGATAGGCATGTGATGAGAAAAACATTCCCAACCAATGATGTATACTTTTTCCCCCCTTGCCTGTAGAAAAACTTTAACCCTGATATATTCCCTGCCGGAATTCAGACCCCACACGGAAATTGGAATGCCCGGGCGTGATCCTGTATTCTTTCACAGAACGTTCGCAGCGAACAGTGGGAGCTTTGGTGCAGAAACCCTCTCCGGTGCGTATGCCTCACCACTGCCAAGAAGGACACACCACTGCCTCACCACTGCAAGAAAAAAGGCACTGCAGAAAGGGAAGGCTCTGAATGGCAGGATGGTTTATTTTCTCCTAAAAAAAAATAAGACTATATAAAAAAATTAAAAAAATAAAAAGAGAAAAAAAAACGAAAACACAGACTGATCAGCCGGAATGGCGACAAACAAAGTCTCATCCGTAAAAACCAAGTGCTGGTGATTAACACTAAAGCAGGCAGCCCACAGAGGCTCGAAATTGTTATTTAATCCAATGCTTTTACCACTCACTGGCTCCAATCACACAGACAGGACCCAAACTATGAGAACAAGGATTTAAATATCTAATTTGCTCCAAGTTTTTCATTATATAATTAAAGTGCAGCTCCTCAGCCTAGGGAGCACACTCTAATTGCATTCGATGGTGATAATGCCCTGAACATTATCTCTGCCGTGCCCATTATCTCTCCCTTACCGGGACAGAGGCAGCCCTCTCGCATTAGTGGAGAGACTCCACAGACACGGTTTAAAAAAAAAAAAAAAACACAAGTCAGAGGGAGAACGTATACGTGCACGTGTCCGTGTCCGTGTCCAATTAGCGGATACCGCTGGGGGAAAACACTCTCGCAAGAGTCAGCTCTTCGCTTCGGAAAGCTGGTTTATTTTACGGTTAGACAAGCCCGATCAGCCATCTTTAGGTCCGATCTCTGCCTCGCTGGTCTGACAGATGAGGATAAGCTGGTGGCATCATAGTCGTATTAATACTATATTAATACAAATCACCCAGTATGTTTAAAGCTCAGTGAAGGGAGGAGTGGTGCAGGTCATCCAAGTAAAACCAAGCCGCAGAGATCAAATGATAGCTGCCTACAATTTCTGAACCTCACTTGACCCACCTGACCAGAGAACCGAACCTGCACCTGTACATGGTAAACATCCCTTCTGCTTTCAAACCACAAGTGCCTGTATTTAGCCACATTACCACTCAAATGTGAAAGTAAAAGAAAACAGGGAGAAAACGACAGGTTCCATGTTGCTTAATCATTTCTCATACGCTCAACCACTGCTGCTTCTGTCAATCCAACCCCCCCCCACCTCAAATTTGAGTTGTTAGAGGTTTGCTTTCTGAAGCCTCAAAGGCAATTGTCATGTTATCATCAAATGTATGGTGTCAGCAACTGTGATAACAGCAGCAGCATCAACAAGCATGAATTGTAAATTACTCACTATAACAATACAAAATACCATGCTGGCATGGCACACACACCATATTCCTCACCCTCAGGATGACTGGCAGTTCATTCCCAGAAACATGCAGCGGCCTCATTATAACGAGGGGTCATTACAACAGGGGCGTGGAGCGAGCCGCCATAGACAGAGATTGGCTGGTCTAAAACCACTCTATGACGCTGCCCGATAACCCCAGGTCACATAGGTGAGAGAAAAAGAGAGCGACTATGGGAAAGCATTTCCTGATGACCCAAGGTCTGTTCAGCTGGACAGACACCAGATACAAGCCAGTTGTGTGTGCGTCATATGGCAAGACAAACTGGACGGAAAGGCAAAATGGCAAAACGGCAGAGCTTTTTTCCGTATGCATACACACTTCCCCAAAACACATTTATTTATTTATACATTTCTAAATAATTAATCAGGAGTTAAATCAACCCCGCACACAGCATCCCGGGGCATGCGACACTGCTGGCAGTACGTCTCGGAGCACAGGTAGTCTAACGAGGGCAGGGGGAGAAGGAGGAAGGCAGAGCACAGGTACTGAGGGAGAATCACAAACAAGAATGCAGTGGAAGCCGAGATCTCCGTGATGTGATAACACTGCTAATGGCATCTTCTTTAAATTATATATAATCTATAGATAGATATCTACATATACATAGATTTTGATTTCATAATTTGTAGAGTGGGATAAGTAATTATAAAAACTGTAACTAATGCATTTGTGAGGACAATAAATAAGAAAATGTTTAAAATCCTGCTACATTATGAACACACACAGTCGGCATTCTAGGAATCTCAACAGGTGCCATCAAGAGGCAACATGCGCGTCTGCACACCATCGCGTCACGTGCGTCGTCCAGACAGGAGCTCTTGAACTCGTCCCTAACTTGAGACTGCAGTGAAAGCAAGTGGCGACATTGCTTGCCACTCTGCCCTTCTTGATTTATCAATACACAAATGTAAGTAGTTTGCTACAGAGATTTAAGTTTTTCCTGCTGCAGCAAATTCCCAAGGACCAATCAAACATTGAAACTAGCATTTGTACATGCCCATATAAATATATATATAGAGCATATAAGGAAGCAGTTGAGAAGAAAATACAAGCCCTACTAGACCCTATACTAGACCTACTAAATTTCAGTGAGCTTTAGCATCTTACAAAGGGATTATTATCCACAAGCATTAGGCCCAAGACATAAGGAGAAAGAACTGATTAAAGGCTCATGTGCATAATATCTTTGATCTGTGTGAAATTTCCGACACAAACTTAATCTCTCTTCCTGGAAACACAATGACGTCACCTGGAAACGCCTCCTAGCATCTGGTCAGTCCAGAGGCACCGAGAACCAGCGTTTTACTACAGGTCAAACCAGGCTGGGGCAGATCCCACAGTACAGTACTAAACAAACTACAACCGTGATGCCAAAGCAAAAGCAAAAAGATCAAAAACAAAATGATTTTGCTGTAAAAGATTTAACTATTTATTGTTTTAACTCGCTTGCAATTAATAAAATACATCTAAATAAATAAATTCCAGAGACCCTAAATGTCATCACAGGAAAAGAATGACTGTATTACTCAGCTGTCTGCTTTTACCATAAGCCTCAAATCTCTCATAATACCAGCACATGTGTCTGCATTTTGTTTTGGCACACACGTTAAGGATGTGGCTATTTTTATTTATTTTCCTCCCCCACCCCACAAGTTCAAAAACCTCAGGGCTGAAAAATGGCTGGGTGGAGCCCAAGACCAAGCACCCCAGAGAGAGGGTGCGTGGCTGCCCTGTAAGCTTTCGGGGACACGTGTGCCGGCCTGGCCAGCGAGATGCGAGCACACTGAAATAACGACTGCAGACCAGAGGGGTCTTTACAGTTTATCGCTGTGCAAAAACATAAACGCAATTTTGTTTTACATTATATCAAGCAAAGGCTGTGCCCAAAATGTCCGTTTCGAATAGTGTTTAAAGTTCTCCGCTGGCTTTGAAATCCTCACACATGGCCTGAGAAACCACTCTATGCTGCACACCAGGGTTGGGGTTGATTCCAGTTTTTTCCATTCCAATTTCCATTTGTAATTCCAAATTATGTTTTTTTTTTTTTCACTTTGGAATTCCAATTCCAATTCTCATTCAATTCAATTCCAATTGCAGTTGAGCCTAATATGTCAAAGGCAAAACTAATTGTAATGGGGATTTAGAATGGGTCTGAAAAATGGAAACGGAACTGAAGAAGTGGAATGGACCCCGACCCTGAATATTACATCTATCTATGCTGTACGCCATCTAGAATCAGAGCCATAATCCTGCCAATTATACTATACTGTGTATAGTGTATAATGAAAATGACCTGTTATTGTGTGACAGTCTCTCAGGCTTCTACCTCATATCAATGGAAAGAAAATGCTTCTCTTCTCACAGTTTTGCATTATTCTAAATGTAATTAAAAATTAATAAATGGCCCATCCTACATGGAGATGTACACACAAACACACACACACACCTAGCCTGTGGAGATTATTGGTTTATGAATATGGCTGCAAGGAAAAAAAACAGACAACCAAAAAAAAAAAAAAAAAATACACAAACAAGGAGAGAAAAGGTCAGAGCGACATACCTGAATGACAGCGGGCAAGGTCAGCTCTGGGAAGCCGATGCAGGAGGCCTGTGTGTGGAAATACTCCAGCAGGAGGTCGTACAGCTGCTCCAGGAGCCCGTCCTGAAATACACACACACACACCGTCACAGAGCAGAACAGCAGCCAGACTCTCACCTCTCATGCAAATGGTGCAATCATTAAGACACAAGAGCTATGGGGGGGGAAAAAAAAAAAAAAAGAGAATTCACTCTTGGTTTTAGTATAAAGTCACCACAGGACTACACTGCAATGGATTACACTCCATCAAAATAAAGACAAACCCAAGCCATAGGGACAGTGTGGCTGTCCCTCTGAGGACAGCCAAATTGGGCCTAGTCTATGAGTCGAGACTCTTTTCACTTTTATTGTGACCCGCTTCAGGTCTCCACTGCGGCCTGCATGGAGCCGGCTCTGTAATTCAGTCCTGCCCTGTTTAAACCCATTACAGTGCAGGGACAGAACAGCCACAGCGCCAGATACACAACTATCCAGAGTGGAGGGCTGACTGCCACTGAAATCTAGAACTAGAATCAAAAAGGGAAAAATCGGCCATTTGGACCAAAAAGGTTGCAAAAGAAAAAACACATTGCCACTGATACACACACCCAAATAAACACATGCATTACACTTATTTCCTGATATATAAAAATCCACGCATTCACTGAGGATGTGGAAAGTTTAATCCGTGCCGCCGTGGCAATCCTCATCAGGCAGGCCGGTGCGGTAGCGGGCTGCGCGTCCGTGTCATAATCTCCTCAATCCTGTTAGCTGTGCCGGAGGTCAGAGAGGGGACTGAGGTGTGACCCACTTACCCTGAATGCCTTTTCCTGCAGATTGACATTGGACAGCTTTAAGATCACAGCAAAGTTGATAGGTTTCACACTCATGCGACCAGGCTTCTTGTTAAAATCAACTTGTTGAAATATCTGAAAGAGAAAAAATATATATATAATTTATACATATACATCAGAAGACTCCCCAAGCGGTTTCCACTTGTCCCGATGCACAGCGTCTCTTTTCCAGGTCCTGCTGGCCAAGCTCCTGATCTTCTCTGTCTATTTTCACCTCTCTGTGTCCATTCCACAGCTTTTTCAGTGCATCTCTGATCTGTATTTCTGGCAACATGTCCCGGCAGTGTCCCGACAGTTGAGAGGGTGACATCTTTACCTTCTCAATGATGTCATACCCCTTCGCTCTAGGATCCTTTTTTTTTTTGTTAACGCTCTCTTCTTGTCATTACAAGAATACATCTATATACACATATACATACATTCATAGACACAGTATGTGCATAAAGGAAAATAAGGAAAAGACAGGGAACTGAAATAAAAACAATGTACAGGATCATTTGAAGATGGTGGGAAGGTAGGTGGGAAGGAAAGTAGAGTCTAACTGCAGGTACAGAATCAATGTTTTACTAACCCAGCAAGATAAATCTGCCTTGGACCTGAAACCACAACAACAGAGACTTGTTTATTTTATTGCTCATTACTATTGATCCACCCAACTGCAGACTGAGCAGCGCCTGTATTCAGAAAGCATTCACAGCGCAAACCAAACACCTGGGTAAGCGTACAAAACAAAGTTGTAGGAAAGTGTCACGTAAATCTTGCACGAAACCAAAACTTAAAATTAAAATAAATCTTTCCTTAAGATTTCGTGACACACTCGCACACACACTTGACGGACTGGAGGACATTTCATCATGATCGTCCAGTCGTTTGCAGTGCAATGTGTGAGAAAGCCGAGAAATGATCATTTTATGTCTTTGTTTTTGTCAAGTCTGATGCAAGCATCTCTGACATTCTAATGGAAATGAATGTCCCGCCGATGACTTTGTGACAAATAAGCGAACACACTCGCTCAGATGGCATACCTAGACTGTCAGTGAAACTTAAATCAATACGTAAAGGTCAATGGAAGATGCAGAATTCTAGAGAGGGGGTTGTTGGAAAACTGTAGCAAACAGAGATATAAAGATAAGCACGGTGTTGCTTTCAAAGGTTCTCATGAGCAGATATAAAGATTACATGCACAGGTATTATTTAATCTTTATATTAATTCATCAAATTTTTTCTCTTTCGAGGCCTTGTCAGACAGATAATTGTTTCTGCCCTGCTAGACACAGAAACTTCAGATTTCAGACAGTTTTATTTACAAGCTGCTTTTACACATTTATAAAAATCATAATTCAATAGATGAATTATGAGGTAAAGTCAGATTAGACTGAAGCCCTTCTGAAAGTTGCATAGATTTCAGACAATGCAAAAAATGTGACCTATCCAGAGTACTGGCATTCCAACTTGGATGTACATAAGCAGGTGTCTATGTGTATTTGCGAGAGTGTGTGCATGTCAGTGTGTGCATGTTGTGTGTCCATGTACACGTCAGATTGTGAGCATGTGTGTACGCTTGTCAGACAGCGTGAGTGTGTGTGTGTGTGTGTGTCAGGCAGTGCATGTGTGAATGTACGTGTGTCAGTTAATGTGTGTGTGTAAAAATGTATGTAAACATGCGTCTATGTGCCCGTGCACGTGTGCGCGTGTATGTGTGTATCCATGAATGTGAATGCGTGTCTGTGTTTGTAGCGAGTGTGTCAGAGTGTGAATGGTAGTGTCTGTATGTATCCATGAATGTGTCTGTATGTGTGTGTGTGTGTGTATCCATGAATGTGTGTGCGTGCATGCGTGCGTATGTGTGTCAGCGAGTGTGGCGCTGGGGGCTGGGTTGACTGCGCAAACAGCGGATGTGGTGTTGAGCTGCGGGAGGCAGGAGGAAGCAGGGTGAGCGCAGTGGTAAAGCCTGGACCCAGACTGATACGCTTAGGGGCCATTAAAGCAGAAGGAAACTTGCTATCATAGACCCCAGTGCAGACGAGGGAAACAGAAAAAGACCAAAAACAACACCCCCCCCACAAACGTACAAGAAATGACAAGAACAAAAGAAAAACATTTCTGCTTTCTAATATAAAACACAGTATGGCTGCTTGCTGCTTTAAAAAAAAAAAAAAAAAAAAAAAAAAGACAGGAAATGTAGCGAACAAGAAAAACAAAAAACAAAACAAAAGTGACACAAACAGACTGCGAGGGTCTGTTGGGGAGGGGCGCATGTGGCGAGGGAGGAGAGGGTGAGAGTAGGAGGGGAAGCGACAGGAGGGGAGCAGGGGGGCGCCTGTCCCTAGCTGGCTGAGCCTGACAGGATGTGGTCGGCACATAGCGCTCACAGCAGGCGTTCAC
This sequence comes from Amia ocellicauda, assembly GCF_036373705.1. NCBI lineage: Eukaryota > Metazoa > Chordata > Actinopteri > Amiiformes > Amiidae > Amia > Amia ocellicauda. The sequence goes on along the minus strand of NC_089867.1, from coordinate 17,312,111 downwards.
CGCAGCTCTGTCACCGTCTGGTCAGGGCAGCGCTGCGCTCAACCCAGTGACCACTGCTGCGACGCAGCCGGGCTCCCCACAGTGCTGCTGCCTTCCGGTGGTCTGGGCCTGCCGCCTCTGCAGCGCTATTCTCACGGCAGCTCCAACCACAGCGCTGCTTATCAGCAAGACAAAACATAGCGCTCTGTGAAAGCCATGGAAAATGTTGACAGTTTGTGCCCTCCACATCACCTGTTAAAAGGTGAGGGTCTATGCAAGGTACACATGGAAAAAAAAAATCTACATTATTTATTTATTTGTATTTCTTTCTCAGAACGACTTATTTTCCAATCACGTTTTGTTTTTGGTTGGTTCTTTTAACGTCTCGTCTGTATACTCGCTATACTCGCACTCAGCCTCTCGTCATGCGTATGGTGTGCGGTCACAGCCCCACCGCTCTGAGACAGAAGGATGTGAGTTACAGCGTCACAGAAGTATAAATATACAAATACATATCTGTATCTCTATCTCTGTATGACCTTACTACTATTACTGACCAGGTCTCCCCACCTTGCCAAGCAGGACTGTTTATTTATTCATATTGTTCAATAACTCATCTATTAACACCTGTCACAGGCAGACTAAAAATACCACTAAACCTCTACATCAATGGACGGGTTCGACTGCGAGGTTCCAGGATGCATACGGAGGTTGTGAACACAACACAAGACAGAACGTGCCCAATCTGACACCTCTCTCTGCGGCGTCCAACCACAACAGCAACACAGCCGGTTATAGAGAGGTGGCAGGCTGGGTGGCAGTCCCTCCACAGAGGGCTCTTCTAAAAAATAAATCAATAAAATCTAGACGGATTGCTCATTTATCACGCACACAATGTACTTGACTTAGAACAGGCCCTCAAACTCAGGCGGACAACTAAACGCCAATCTCTCAGCTGACCTCTGCAGAGAGGGTGCAGGTCACCCCGAGGACACCCTCAAACCTTCAGTGCTGTACACCCGTGTCCAGGCCACGGCCCTGGAGCGGGGACTGAAGGCATTAGTGGCAAGAGAACGCAGAACACTGAAGTGACTAGAGAGGCAAGGGGCTGGGGGGGGGATGGGGCTGAGGATAATATAAAAGGGCAAACAGACAATTGGAATCACTTAATTAGACAGAAGCACTGAAGAGAAAAATATAGATGTGTATAATAGCGATTTACCTCAAGCAGGAAGGGTACAACTGGGACAAAAGTCTTGGTGCTCTGAGACAGCAGGGTGAGGGCTCGGACACAGTGCATGCGCAGAGGGTAATACCGGGTAGTGGGAACCAGTCTGTTTGAAAACAAAAGGGAAAAATATATTGTACCATACAGCACCAGGAGTGCCATGCATGCTCACTGCAGTGAAGCAGCAGCAGTGCACTGGACAACACTGACACCTGCTGGCATCCCTGTGTAACATCAGGTTTGACTTATTTGTCATACTAATTTTCATTTCAGCTTTCTTTATGGCATGAGTTCAGTAATGATATATACATTTAATTCCAAAAGTTGAACTATTAACATATATAACAACCTACTACCCATTGCAATATGCATATGAGTGGAACATTTAATTAAAAAAGACAACATTATACATGAACTTCATTACATGGTAAAATGGGAACAATCAAGATTGTGTTCATAAATGCACACAATAGTATCCCTTTGCATGCTGAACATCAACATAAAATACACAACACACGCAATGAGCAATGGATACACCCTGAAGGGCCTTGTTATTGTTCATCACTAGTTTGTATTCTGGCAAGGACATAGGACAACAATGCCTTGGTGAATGCCCCTTGCAGTTTGAAGCACGACTATACTACGTGTGATCAGCAGAGTGGGGGGAAAACGAGGCAAAGCGAATCACAGACCCAAGAGACTTATTCAGCCTTACTCCCCAGGTTCAGAGACATACAGAAACACACTTACTTCACACAGCCTACGGTCACCTGGCACAGCGGGTATATGAGTGGCTGCAGGACGTCGCTGGGGTGGAGTGTGCTCAGCACCCGGCACCACAGATACAGGCAGTGGATGTACTGCCAGTTATACACTGACTGGTACGTCTCCTGCAGAGCGGAGAGAAAGAAAGAAAGAATCGGCAAAAAGAAACTAAATCACATTCAATACAGTCCTCTTGTTTTCAGGTTCAGATATCATTTTGAAAACCCAACGATGCTAGAGAAGACAGGAGCCGCCAAGCTTGGTTACGACTTGCAGTCTGTAGTTGCTTGGAAAAGGCGGTGGTGGTAGGGGATATAACCAGTGTGGGAATCACCGAGAACCAAGAAATTTAGGGGCTCAAAGCATTCAAACTCGGCTACAATGTTTTAATCGAATTCTCCCCGTTTACGATCTGGCGGTAAACGTGTGGCCATGAAACTTGGATCGCCTGCCTTCGACGTCGTTGTACCTTCTTCTTCATAGTCATGGCGTTCCTCAGGTGAATGGCCAGTTGCCGGATGTAGATGAAGCCGTGCTGGTAGGTGACCTGTGTGTCCAGGGAGTACATCTCCGTCAGCGTCCTCTGCATGAAGTTGATCATCGGCAGCACGTTGGGAGAGGTGAACTTACAGTTCTTCACATAAGCGATGTACATTTGCTGGAAAACACAAATCAAATATACTTTCATACATACATCCATAGAAGTACAAAGAAAAGCAGATAAAGGTGGAGGGGAAACATTAGCTATAGAATGGATTGTAAGAAATGAAAAATAACAAAGCAGCACAGAGAAGATAGGAAGAGACGCCGTGGATTGAAACAGGAGGAAACATCTTGGGAAGGCCTTCAGCCGGCAGTGGATAGAAAAAGGCTAAAAATGAACATATTACATAAATAAAATGTATTCATAGCAACAAGCTATAGAGTGTCTTTGAATGTAAGACACAATGATTTATTCTTGTATCAAACTATTGTAAAAGCATGAACATAGCACAACATGAGACCATTGATGGGCGCCGTGCTGTACCTTAAGGATGGGGTTGAGGTACGCGTCCTGTTTGTGCCGGCAGATTTTATTGAGTGCCAGGAAAGCCAGGACTCTGACGGTCTCCTCCCCGGTACTCCACTGCTTGATCATTTGCTAAAAAAAATTAAAAAACGAGGCGGCTTTGAGGGGGGGACGGTAGGGCACAAGAGACAGAGAACCACCCAGACGTGACGAAACGCAAAACACATTTGGCAGCCAGAGTAAATCACTGTTATTCCTGAAGATGAAGATGGCTCCTTAAGACTACAGATCGAATTTACCTTCTGTTTTCTGCCATGATTAAGAGTAGGCGAGCAAGAAAAACAGATGGATTAATCACTTTATGCAAATTAATAATTTACAGAAAATAATAAATAAATGCCCGGTGAGTCTTTATTAATAATCTTGAGACACAAACCAGGGCAGGCTGGTGCCAGTCTGGGGCCTACACTTAACCAGAGGAGAGGTCCCCTGCACTGGTCCAGAGGCGGCTACGTCCCGTCCTTCTCACCTTTAAGAAGTGTCTGCACTGCTTGGGAAGGCACAGGTAGTAAGGCACCATTTGGTTGGCGTGTTTGAGGACTGCAATGACGACGGAGGCTGCTGTTAAACAGGACAGGAGCTGCAAAGGAAAATTAATATTTTTTGAAAGGGCCTTCTCTTCTGGTAGCATATAGCATATATAAACGCTCTTGTGTGGCATCAGTTTCACAGCATCTTCATAAATCACAAACTAATACTAATTTTAATATTTTACCCTGAAACACATACGAGCTTACAGTTCTCTTCTTGCTTGGTTTCCATGTAAATAATTGTATTAGTTTTGTCTTCTTTAATGATTTAGTATTGTTAACGGTTTAGAGAATGTTGCCTCAATTCTAATTCTAATTCATGCAAAACTAATTTACTTCCCAACTCATATTTTACACCCTGCGTTTTCGCATGTGTTTGTCCTCCTGTCCCTCGTTGTCCCATGTAACAAAACTTGGCTGGAAAAGATTGAACTCTTCTGTACCTGAACGAGACCAGCCAGATACATCTTGATGTCAACCTGCATCTTCTGCCACCGGGGACTGGAGGAGGGCAGCACCACCCTGGAAAAGAGGCGACACAGTTTTACATCACGTCTGAGCCCCCTTGTAATCCCTCACTTGAGTTTTCCTTCTTTAAGCAGTCCTTTCTCTCTCTCGCTCTATCCCTGCTCAGTGCCAGCAGCAAAATGTGTGAGGACACCATTATGATTACTGAATTACATCTGCAGACCACTGTGATCTTCTCTCGCACCTCACGATTAATGCCTGCATTCATATTTATAGCTTATTGTGTTTTTATGCTGTCATTCTTGTGTATATTTAGTATATGGTATGTTCATGTTTAGTTGCTTACAAAGTGTCTGCTAAATTACATGTTAGAGCTACAATTAAAAAATACCGATGTCATTACAGCACAAAGCCAGCAGGGGGCTCTTTTTAACAAGCTATCAATACGAAAGGATGCAACACTGCAGGGTTTTAAAATAAAAGCAATTGCAAATGAAAATGGCAGAGCTGAGGGAGAGAGCGGAGGTGTGGGGAGGAGAGGGGGAGAAAGGAGGAGAGAGACAGGTGGGGTTGCTTACTTTCTCTTGTCTTTCCCTGGCTTGAGCTGGAGCATCTTCTGGAGGGCATGAAACAGATCCTGGATGCAGAATGACACCAGGGCGTTGAACACTGCAACCAAGAGATTAAAAACTCACTGTTACAAGGAGTAACAAACCGATGAGTAAAATAAACAACACACCAACATCTCATAATATGCAAATCTGACAGATTAAAATATTCATGGGGCACAACACAAATCACAAGTATTCACACCACAGTTGCAGAAGAGAGGCACAAATCTGCTCCCTTTCTGGAGGTATTCGTTTTAATATAACAAGACTGTGTTCAACCTCACACACTCTCACACACAGGGGTGACAATGTAAGGGCCACACAGCATGGTTGTAGCCCCGCTATGAAGACTAGGTTCCCAGTATCAGGGGACCCCGGCTGTATATACAGAAACACAGGCTGATATGGTCAAGATTAGGGTGTAAGGGGTCAGGGTACCTGAACTATCCTCCACTCTGTAGCGCCCTGGGTCTTCTCCCTCCCCTTGGGTCGTCGCCACAGCGGCCTTGAAAGCCTGTGTGATCTCCCGGAACAGCCGTGGGCTCAGCTCCTTCTGTTACCAACGACACAGGGCACAACCCATGAGCAGAGGACACTTACAAAACACAAAGACATCCAGCACAGGGCAACTGCATGGGCAGCAGATACACAGAACTTCCTCAGAGCTGTATATAGCAATGCTGGGTGATTTAAGGACTTAACAGATACAAAGCACTATAAAATAAAAAGTAGGGATGAGACCAAATAGTCAAAATTTCGACTAGGGGAAGTGACCCAATTAAGACCACTTGCTCTTTTATTTTGAAATACAGAAAAGACAGGAAATATTAGAAGGATGATCTGTTTCACAGCAAATGCACAAAGCTGTTACTGGCATTTTACTTTTAATTTGGATCCAATCACATTTTTTGTTCTTGAGTTATGTATGACTTTGTACTGCCACTGTGCAGCAGCATTTTTAGAAGTCACCCCAAAACTTTGCTTTATATGGGGCCCTCCGAAGAAGCCATTTTTCTGGAATTTGGTGGCCAAACTTGTTGAATATTGATAAGAATTATACAATTAAGAGATTAATACATCAAAATAAACCTTATATGATGAATGTGCTTGGTATTTAAAAGCACTATTTTGTATTTGAAAATACAGATTTCATAAATTTCCGCAGCTAGCCCAGAACACTGTCAGAATGGTTACATTGTTTCACAGAGAATTCCTCCTTTCCATTTTTTTTGAGCAGTGTATGTGTGTGTATATATATTATAGATATATATACACACACACACACACACACACACACACACACACACACACACACATATACACTGCTCAAAAAAATTAAGGGAAAACATAAATATCACAGTATAAAACTAAGTTGATTAAACTTCAGGGATATCAATCTGTCCAGCTAGGAAGCCTAAGCGATTGTGAATCAATGTCACCTGTTTAGGTGCAAATGAAAGTGACAACAGGTGCACTGGAGAGGCAACAGCAAGACAACCCCAAGAAAGGGAATGGATCTGCAGGATGTGGCCACAGACAATTGCTCTCTCCTTATCCTTCCTGAGTGATTCTTCTCAGGTTTGCGTTTTGCTAGTGTCCTTGTCACTACTGGTAGCATGAGGTGGTACCTGCAGCCCATTCAGGTTGCACAGGCAGTCCAGTTCCTCCAGGATGGCACATCCATACGTGCCATCGCAAAACGTTTTGTTGTGTCTCCCAGTACAGTCTTAAGAGCATGGAGGAGATAGCAAGAGACGGGACCTGTGCTCACAGCCCAGCACTGTGCAACTCAATTGGCATTTGCCAGAGAACACCAGAATTGGCACGTCCGCCATTGGCGCTCCGTTCTCTTCACAGATGAGAGCAGGTTCACATTGAGCACATGTGACAGACATGAAAGAGTCTAGAGACGCCGTGGTGAACGTTATGCTGCCTGCAACATTATCCAGCATGACCGGTTTGGCGGTGGGTCAGTGAAGGTCTGGGGAGGCATATCCTTGGAGGGTCGCACAGACCTCCACGTGCTAGCCAACGGTACCCTGACTGCTGTTAGGTACCGGGATGAAATCCTCAGACCCATCGTCAGACCTTACGCTGGTGCAGTGGGCCCTGGGTTCCTCCTGGTGCAGGACAATGCCTGGCCTCACGTGGCCAGAGTGTGTAGGCAGTTCCTGGATGACAAAGGCATTGATGCCATTGACTGGCCCTCACGTTCCCCAGACCTGAATCCAACCGAGATCCTTTGGGACGTTATGTATCGGTGCATCCGACGCCGCCAAGTAGCGCCACAGACTGTCCAGGAGTTCATTGATGCCCTGATCCAGGTCTGGGAGGAGATCCCCCAGGACACCATCCGCCATCTCATCAGGAGCTTGCCCAGACGTTGTCCGGTGCATACAGGCCCGTGGGGGCCATACACACTACTGAGCCACATTATGAGCTGCCGTGATGAAATTCACACAAGTTGGAACAGCCTGTGATTTCAATTGTTTACTTTGATTTTTGGTGTGAGTTTGAATCCAGCCCTCAATCGGTTGGTGATTTTGGTTTCCGTTGACCGTTGTTACATCATTTAGTTCTCAACGAATTACACAATGCACAGTATAGATTTTGATCTTTAATATATTTCGTTCATTGAGATCCGATGTGTGATTTAAGTGTTTCCTTGTAGGGAATTTGATATTTCTTGTCTGTGATTGGCTAAACTAGAACGTGCCATGACTAAAAATGTCAGTACTGCATGTAAATAAGTACTATATAAATAAGTAAATAAGTACATTAAAACACCTTTAAGTATAAAATATGTGCAGTGCAATTAAACTACCACAAATCTACAACTGGTATATTAAGACACCTAAAAGTCAAACATCCTTCTGAGACGCTAGCAATGACAGAAAAGGAAAGAGGACCGAAACAAACAAATTATTATATATCTACATACATAGCCTACTATTGCCTATAGACAATTTCTTTAAGTCACTGGAACTTGAAAGCACAGGTATGTTTCTGATCTGATTTAGCGTAGACCGGTAGTCTAGTTGAGTGTGGTTTGGAAAAACAAATAGTTTAGTTAAAGTGGATTGTATAAATTAGGTATAGCTAGATTGTGTAATACATTTCATATTTCGCTATGACGAGAAAACACTGCCACAAGGACACTAATGTTAAGTCATTTGCATCGCAGCTCACATCAAACTATTGTTGAATGGGAATTAAATTAATAATTTACTTAAAACTGAGAAAGAAAACACACTCTGGTCAGTCAGGTTACAGCTGTATTCACAAAATATTCAGTTCTTATGCACACGGCAACTCTGCCTTAATTTTCGCGAGACGCACATATTGGATTGCAAGCGTTCCTTTAAAAAATACCACCATTATAGTTAATTGTGAAAATATCAGGAACAACACCTGCTTGCAAAATACGAGTCTGACACGAGATGCGTGAGAGTTGCCATCTCCCCAGAAACTCAATGAAAATGAATGCGTTTGCGTTCTGTGTCACTTCCATGTATGTCATGGGGTTACTGTATATATGCATGTGTGTGTTCTGTATATACGACATTGTTCCCTCTACCTTCATAGCTGCCTTCCATTCCTCCACCAGCTTCTCCGTCACTTTGATCGTGTCGGGAGATTTCTTCGATTTTTCAGACGTTGCTGCTGCTGCTTCTTCATCATCATCACCAGAACTGGCCTCCTGCAAAAGGCAAAGTGGCAAGGGTTTAGTTCTGTCGATTTGCTAAGGAATGATTTGAAATACCAGAGGATTTGATGTTATGGTTCAGCTGATTAATAATGTAATAATTCTGTGACGGGGGGTATATATATATGATGGTATATTTTGAGGGATATATGTGATGGTATATTACAGAATACCAGAGCTAATATGTGTGATGTAGCTCAGCAAAAAAAAAAAAAAAAAAAAAAGGTGTGAAGTACTACCTCCAGGTGGCTGGGCAGCTCGTGGTATTTACTATCCTCCTCATCCTCCGAGCTGTCCGTGTCGTCAAAGTTCAGCAGAGTCTGGTCGTTGTCCTCCAAGAACTTGTAGAACTCGGGGTCCTTGTTCTTCAGCCTGGTCAGCTGGTCTTTGTGCTGTGAAGCCTTGCCCTTCTTTTTGGAGCTTCTGTAGGAGGAGTATAGATACAAACATCTCAGCACAAGGTGCGGCACGTCAGACTGAGGGAGGGACACTGAGGCTTTTCACTGGCAAGAGCACCCAAGGCAACTTCCAAAAGCTACATCTGCCCCCAACACAACTGATTTTCTTGTTATGTCATAATGTAAATCTCCAGATGTCTTACATCTCCTGGGTAGCCCCTGCAGACTTCTTGCCAGTTCCATACAGGCCGACCGTGGTCTCCTCCACCTCCTCGTCAGAATCGCAGTCATCCCCAGACTCAAAACCGGAGACCAGGAACTCGTCCACGCTCAGGTCCTCCAGTTTCCTGAAACACGGGAAGGTGATTTGATTGGTCTTTTAAAGTAACACCGGGGACGCATATTAAAATAACAGTAATCTCACTCAATGTGTAATCTGTTCAGACAACAGAAGATGGACAATTTATGTTTGTCTGCTTATACAGAATGTACAGATGTGTGTGTATGTATGTATCTATGTATACAGTTATGTTTTGAGTAACAGCATGCAGGTTACATGAGCTAAAAGTATCACACAACACAACACAACACAAGTAGGATGTCATGTTTTAATGCCTGAGCTCCTTCACTACTGATTCTCTCCAGTCTGATTTATCACGCAGGACTACAAGTACATGCATTTTACAGTCCTGCTGTTTTCAATATGTATATTTCAGTTTCAAGAAACACTGCTTTAACGTTAAGAATATAATGGGGAAAGTCAGCACCAATGAAGTGTTTGTATAAACAATGTGGCAGTAGGATCTCTCAGAGCAGATAAACTAGCACAATTTCCCAATTAACAGTAAGGCAGCAAATCCCCTTGAGTGACTTTAATTTAAGGGAACTGGTAGAAAAGATGGAGATTACAGCAGAAAGGACAGCAGTGACAATTATCTTCAACTATTAACTGAGAAAGTGCTTCTCCTCGTGTTACATACACTCGCTGTGTATTTATTCTGTAAATACTACGGGCCTAGGACTGATAATAAGGGACTGGCGTTATAGGTATTTTTAACATTGCGTTTAAACATTGTATAACACACATATATACATAAAAGCTACTATGTTAACATGAACCACCCAACGCAGAAAGGTAACAAACATGTTTTACAATGAACACGAGTAGTCAACTAGCTACTCACTCGGGCAGCTATGAAAAACACTGTTCCCAGCGTAAAATACGAGATCTGGACTGTATAACGCTGTGCTTTTTGCGTCCGTCGAAGCAGGAAACCTGCGTCCATCATACTAATACAATTAAACAAGCCTTACGATAACATATTTCCATTTAACATGATTTGTTTCAATCATAAAAACTTACCGTTTACTGCCTGCAGTTGCCATGCTGGATTTACAACGTGACTCTACCCCTTCCCACAATGCAGCGCTGCTCCCGGGCCCGGCCGGCGTTGTATTAGTCTAGCGGTTGGCAGAACTTTCAGTGAACAGGAGTCGGCGGGAGGGTGCAAATCAAAAACCCCAAACAAAGTCATATAAAGATATTTAAACAATGATGTATTGCTAATTGAACATGTATTGTAATTATTAGTGCAATTACAGGATATATTATAAACAGAATTGTTAGTAACATAAAACTATCAGGCAGGTATAGCTAAATAAATCAGTCTATAAAAGACGAACATTGATTCTCTCAAATAAATTGCTTAAAGTGAAAATTTGAAATGACATCACTGTCATAAATCAAGATCAATACTAATAATAATAATAATAATAATAATAATAATAATAATAATAATAATAATGATTATAATAGTATAGTTGCTAAAGATTCAAAGCTTGCAAATATAAGCAGGGAGGGCAGTAGAAACAGCATATCGTTCGCTGTCTCTCCTGCACTAGCGTTGGGAGACGGGAAGCAGTGTTTTGGTTCTGGCGTGGGATCATGACTCCTCTTCAGACAGGATCTAAACCAGCTCCGCTTTTTATTTGACCAGCACTAGATCCCAATGAGATCTCAGGGAAAAGAGTCAAGGTAAAAAGCTGGATAAAACGAGCGGCCGGAAGAAATCGGCGTTGATCCTGCGGCGGGGGAGAAGCCGGGTGAGTTCACGATTTAACCCCCGTGTAGCTGCATCTGCACTTCATCTGTGCGTTGCAATGGCCGGGGCACACAGGAGCCCTGCGGATGGCCGGGAGCGAAAGATGTCGTGCAGTTGTGGGTGTCACGGATGACCACAGGGAAGGCAATGCGTGCATCCCGTCTTATGTGGGCGGCGAGTTCAGGACCTAAGCCTGTGAATTATCCTCCACATTACGTACGGCCACTGTCGGTCTGGGTTATCCTCGCCTTTCTGGTGCTGTGCGGTGCGTAAGTTATTTTTAGTCACATGTCCCTAACAATAGTATTATGCACGAAATCGCTGTTGCAGTGGTGACACTGTTGTCTCCCATCCTACACTTTGACGGTTGTGTGTGTGTGATGGGAGGGTCATTTGTGTGGTGGGATCGCATATCAGAGTCACTTATGAATGTGTTTATTAATAGAGGTCCTTTTCTCCCTTGATTTGCGACATATGTGCATACGGAATTGAAATAAATTGAAGGCATGCCGTAGTGACATTGTATCGCTTCCCTGTGAGAGCTGGCAACAGTTCTGTCACATCCTGGGATGGGGGGGTGAAGCGACGTCTACATGATCTGCGGATGATATATGCACAAGTTACATATTCCTGCATATGCGTATGCGCTTATCGATACGGCGACTCGTCCGTCTTGTGATTGTATGCATGCCCTGCTGTTTTCAGTGATGCACCAGGAAAGTGCAAAGGGCAGAGATGAGAAGGGATGGGGAGGTAGCCGACACCAGTTTCCTCGATCTCATTGGTAGGCTTAAGGTGGTCCTGTCGAGGGGGGGAGTCGGAGGCTGCAGCACTTTAGTAGGCTGTTACAGCGTTCAGCACACCTGTCAAAGCACTCGTTGCAACCGGAGAGCTGCTGATGTGCTTGGACACCGACTTGCTCACGTATGATAAACCAGATGCATGTACAGCTTAGCCAGGCCAGCGTGGCTTTGTGTGTGTTTTCTACATAGCTACAGGGAACACAGTAGTTAAGCCTTTGCATGCACCAAACCCTCCTTAAATGCATGTCGGCGATCGTGCTTTGCATTTACGTCAACATCAGCACCAGCCCGAAAAAAGGGGGAAGAAAATCCTCCTGCCTTCCGCGGTAATGTACTCCAGCGTATGAAGATGTTTAAGGTGAATGTTATCGGATAAGATGCACGTTTTGGCAGTATCGTAGGCTTTTGCTGCTGCTGCTGCTACAAAAGAAGAAAAAGAAAAGCCTATAGCTCTTCATAATTTATTATTGAAAGAATCTGAGCAGAGCTGCATTTTGTTATTACTGAAAACTGGACAACCGGGGTGACAAATCGTGACTGCAATACAAGGTGCTTAGAGAGGAATCTCATCAGAAGGAAACACATTCAAGCAATGACTGTATTCTACTGACATATGCATGTAAGTACCACAAATCAATAATATTATTATTCATAATAATAATTACTATCATCATTACTCTATTTTTTTATAATAGTAATAATAATACATAGATGCACAAATTACAGCTAGCCTATTATATATTATGTTTGAGGAGAAACATAAAAACAGATGTTAAACACTAATAAGCTGTAGGGCCGAGTTTGTTTAATGCAGAGTGTGTGTGCGATGGGTGGGGGGGTTGTGGTGGAGTTGATACAGTACAGTCTGTGCATCACAGCTGCAGTATGTAAGGGCCTGGCCTCTGTGTCCCAAAGGTGTGTTTATATATGTATGTACACATGTATGTGTAGTTTCTTACAGGACATAAGTGACCATAATTAATCTGTAAAATGCCTATAAATCTACAATTAACTATATGAATGTATGGTTGTATTGTAGCCCATAATATACAAGGCTATAGCCTGCACATACATGCGGCAGACCGGAATACAGTCTGAGCTGTGCCTGTGGAGATGGGAGTCTGCTGGGCCGGTGCCTGTTGTATGATTACATCTGTATCACCAATACACCTAGGTTGTGTATGTGGAGGATTGTGTGTTCTGATGCTACAGAAGATTGTCAGGGAGGGCTGATTTGTATAGGCAGTGGTGCAGTGTGTTGGATGGGGTGTTTGAATAGACATTTGCATTGCCTTGTCTGTGCTGGGGTGTGAGGTGAGGCTCGTGTGCAATGTGCAGACTGGCACGGCCTTTCGCAGCCCAGTGCTGTGTATCCTGACTGCTGTCATAATGCTTGTCAAAGTAGCTGATGAAAAAATCTGCATGGAAGTCCTATCTGAAAAGCAAAGTGTCTGGGAAAACACGACAAAGAAAAAACAAACTAAACACAGACATAGTCTCCTCATATCAATTCAACTCAACAACCCAGCTAATATAAATAATGTATCCACTTTGCTTCAAATTACATGGTGTAGTTGCTTGGTAACCCTGTGTTTACCAGGCAGGAGATCCACTGAATTGGCAGACCTGACCAGGGTCCGGCAGTGCTGAAGTTAATTGATTCTGTAATTGTCTGGTGGCTAGTGGAGGCTTGATTATATCTCACATGGGTGGTAAGTACCCATCATAAAGAACATGCCCAAATGCTTTTGCATGTAATTCCCCTCGCCTCCCCAGGCCCACTTCCTAAAGGTAAACATTAAATAAGCAAGCCATCTGTCCAGTGAAGGGAACCGCCCACATTCACATTCTAACTGGCGACTCGAAAGTGTTTTGTTTTCATACACTACACCCTCTTAAACCATAACAAACAAGGCCACTAACAGCCCCCCAGTCATCCACCCCACAGCAAAGGCCTCCCACTCTGGTGCTGGAAAGCTAACATTTTCATCCCAAATTATTTTTTTCTTTCTGTAGTTTGAAACCTGCAAAACTGACCAAAGTCAAGCCACACTGCGTGATCTACTCTGAAGCCGTGTATTTCCCTTCGGATTAGTCCCAGTTTCATATTCCGATTTCCCCCTTTTGTTTTTCCATCTGTGCTTAAAGCAGTGGTCCTCAGACACTCTTGTGGTCTCCCTGCACTCCTCCGGTCACTAGCAACCAGCCAAACCGTTGTGAAAACACAGCCTTGCATGCCAAACACAGCAGTTGTTTTAGATGGCTTACATAGTCACCAGTACAGCTCAGCTTTTTGAAATAACTGTTGATCGTTATTTTCCTTGCTTACTTCTCTGTAGTTGGGGAGAATTTAAAATGGTCGCTTACTAACAGGTTGCATCTGTATGCTTTCACAATACACACATTACAATTTTGTCAGTATTTTAGTCATCATAAGAGTCTGTTCTGCCCTGTATGTAATGTGTGTTTTTGTTCCACACCATAAGTGCAGTAGTGGCAACACAAGAGAACCCAATGCAATACAAACTGACCTGGCTTTCTAGCAAGATGCTGACTAGCTCAGGTAATTTAAAATACAAATCGAGTCACTAGTGAAGTCTTTTGAGATGTAAACCTCCGGCCATGCAGGATGAGTGGGTTGTCACCTGAACAGAACAGGGGCTCGGCCTCTCAGAGGTAGCTGGTCATTCAGATGATTTCAGGAGACCCTGTTTTCCTGTATGGCTGGAGTGCTAGTCTCATGTTGGACTCGCACAAGAGTCTGGAAGGAGAGACAAGCACTGGGTGTGTGTTCCCAGCTGCTTTCAAAGCATGAATAGCCTTCAGATTGTGCTTGCCAGTGTTGGCCCCTAACACTCACTGGACGTTCCTCTCCCACAGACAGCACTATTAAGAGAAATTACAAAAACACCAGCTGGGATGTTTCTTTATTTTATTCTGTTACAGACATTTTTAAGGAGGGTTAAGTTTCGCAGCTGCAAGCAGATAGCTCACAGCGGACATTGTGGTCACTCTGTGTATCTTGGGACCACAGAGAATGAGTTATCCGATCCTTTCATAGGACTTGCAAACATGGTTTTGTGTTGCGCAGAAAGGCTGGCGAGTTTGTTATCCGGCCCGTGCTTCTGGGTTTCTGGACAGCTTTGTCCTCCAGTGTCTCCGGCAGGATAAATATTGCCATCAAGGTCAGGCACCTGTTCCCCCTTGCACCACTCACCAGTGTGCTTCCTGGCAACTTAATTAAGAAGCCTATTTTCTCTGGCTATAAAACACCGGCTTTTATTGTTCACCTATTTCCCTTGACATGCATTTACCTTCTCTGTTTCGTGTGCAACACCCAAAGCAGCCAATTACATCCAATAAATATCAGCTAATCGGGAAGCTTTAAGTGCCTGGTGTATGGCGGAAGAGTATTCTTCCATGTTGTCTTGATGAAGAATGTAACTCAATAATTCTCAACAGCTGCTCAGTGAGGTTGTGTTACTGTTAGGGTGAGAGTGTTAGTGAGTGTTAATTGTGTGTTAGTGTGAGATCGTGTGTGTGTGTGTGTGTGTGAATACGTGCACCATATATGACTACACATTGGGTCTATAGGCAGCCTATATTCTGCCAGGTAAATGGAGAAACAGGACAAGTTTTCATGAATTAAGAATGATATTGTGAAGAGTCTGCTTGTCTGATTGATTGATTGCTTCTGTGGACAGGTGTCTTTTATACAGGTAACGAGCTGAGATTAGGAGCACTCCCTTTAAGAGAGTGCTCCTAATCTCAGCTCGTTACCTGTATAAAAGACACCTGGGAGCCAGAAATCTTGCTGATTGATAGGGGATCAAATACTTATTTCCCTCATTAACATGCAAATCAATTTATAACTTTTTTGAAATGTGTTTTTCTGGATGTTTTTGTTGTTATTCTGTCTCTCACTGTTAAAATACACCTACCATTAAAATTATACACTGATCATTTCTTTGTCAGTGGGCAAACGTACAAAATCAGCAGGGGATCAAATACTTTTTTCCCCCACTGTATATATTTTTTTCCTGCCAGCCTCTGCTGTTTTCTACAAACAACAACACCCTATATGCCACTCCCAGGAAAAATGTTTTGCATGGAAGCGAGTCTGTGCAAATCTGCACCTGGAGCAGTGTACCTACCATACAGTCCACCAATTTGATGCCTGTTTACCCCACCCCACCCCTTCACTGAGTTAATATTTGATTTTCTTGTTATACATTTATGCAACGATTATACAACTGATCTGCAAATCCGGACAAGGTATGTAAAACACACTTCACCTCGCATACTTTTTTTGGTTTCTGGATTTGGAACAGGAAGCGGATGACATTTTCCAGAGTGAAAAAAAAGGCCAGCATCCTGTCGGCACAAGCAGGACCATAGTCTGAAAGAATGGAGAAAGTTTTTAATCTTGCATTAAAAAACAAAATGATAAGACTGTCTCACTAGGCCCAGATTACCGAGGTAAATGCACTTGCTGCTTTTTCACATGCTTTTGTATATGTCAGCTTTTGAAGGATAGTGGACCAGAAATACTGCATGATATCGTTTTATAAACATCCCGTGATGCATATGAAAAAGTGTCATGAATAATTGCTAAAGGTATTGTAATTAAAGGTTAATTATTTAACTTCACAGAAGGCTTTAGTTCATGATCATACTAAGAAACAACAGAGGGTTCTCAAGTTATAGTCAAGAAACAAAGTTTCATACACACAATAACACCCAAACTATTAAAAATGCAGGGTTAGAAAAAGATAAGACCTGATGAAAGATCTGCTTGCAATTAAAAACTTTTGTTTTAACAAAGTGTGAGGGGAGGCTATGTATTCTTCAAAAGATGAAAGTTTACCCACCATTAATAGGAACACAGGGCGTTGTACCAACGGTGATTTTTTTTTTAAATTAAATTGTGTACAGACGCTCCTGTGGCGGACGGGGGTTCCCTGTGTAGCCGCAGGGAGGACAAGCAGAGGATATCCAGCCAACCCTGTGTCTGGCTGGCGCTACAAAGTGTCTGAATTGAGCCTCACAGGATTACTCCCTGGTTGTTCTAAAGTCAGACCCTCCAACCACCCCCCCCCCCCCCCGGCTTCCCCGTCTTCCCCACGTCTGGTTTCGGTCCTTGTGAAACCTACTGTGTTCCGTTTTCTGTGTTACTTTGTACATTAGATATACCGCTGTGCTGCGCGCCCGTCTGCTGTTTTCAGAAAACTGTGGAGTAAGCAAGGAGGCTGTGCCTGCGGAGCGTGGGCTACTCAAATTCAGTCAAGACAGTGGAGATGTGCAGAATGGAGAAAGAAATAATAATATTTATTTCCTGGCAGATGCCCTTATTCATGGCGACTTACAAAATATAAGCACAATACAAAGTGCAAAAATACAGTGCAGTTCAAGGCATAAAACATTACAAATTCCAATTTACAAAATACAGTGATGGGAAAACCTATGCGTGTGAGTGAATGAGAATAAGAGCGTGAGTGTGTGTGAATGTGTGTGAGTGTGATTTTTGTAAGCAGCCTCACTTGTCTTTTCAAGATCCTGCCCAGTTCATCGTTCCCCCCCGCAGCACTAATCAGGATGTGGACAGCCATGTTCCTGCTGGCACTGATGGTCTTTAGTGGTGGGGGGACCCCAGGGTATGTACCAACACGACAGCATGTTTGGTCACAGAGCCAGAAGGGGAACAGGGAGAGCCAGCCTGACCGCAGTAGAACACCCCTGGGCATGACATGGAATTGGTTTCTGTCGCTGCTGTAGAAAACCACGCTGCAACGTGGAATAGCTGCCATCTTTAAGGTCATGGCCTACACCATGTTTGACACATTTTGGTATCTATGATGCCTTCATAACATCCCAACAGTACTTTGTATGCTGAGTCAGCACCCAGTTATAATTAGTGAGGTTGACCCCAGTGACAGTGTCCATTTGCCCTCCCCTCAAGCTTGCTTGGCACCCCGCCCCACCCCCATGGAATGTGTCATGGGATAAACGTACAGCTGTGTGACATTTTCACAGTGTTGAGAGTCCATTTAAGCCCTGGTGTGCATAAACACATGTGGCCTGCAATTATTGTGAGGCACATCATCAAGTTTTGCCAAGTGTTTTGATCCCCCCCCACACCTTCTCTCACCCCTCCAGCAACACATTTCTGTCCCCCTCCACCCCTCCAGCAGCCTGAGCGTGGCAAACCGAAATTGCTCCCGACAGGGCCTGTCTGTGCCTGTCACCCTTTCACAGCTGGAACAGGGGCGGTCCCAGAATCCAGCTTGACAGAGACACTACATGACACATGCTGCACGTGTGCCAATTAGGCACAATGCATGCTGGGAATTGTGAGTCACAGGATGCTCACGGACGCAACATTGTTTTCTCCTCCTCCTTAGTTCCCATCGAACAGCAACCGAATTGCACCCACAGCAAGTCCCAGCTCTGACTGACACACCCCTGACCCCTCAGCACTGCCAGGCCCCAGTTACATTGCAGCTCACAATGATATTGAAAAGCAACTCTGACACAGATTAGTTCATTTCTTTGCACACAAAAGATATATAATAAAATAGTAAATTAAGGAAGGCTAGAGGGCAGATATTGTTTCCAAGCATCCCAGCAAAGCTTGGAGCCAAAGAGACATTTGCAAATAGGTCAAGAGCAGTTAGTTATTGTAATGGGTAACACAGAGGGAAATGGCCTGGTTGTGTTTCTTAACTCAGCATGGCTCCATTGATAGATGATATAGACCGCACCTTTAGATCAGTCATGACAGGCTGAAGGGGTGTATATGAGATTGTCCTTGAAAGGTCGGGGAATGCAATGATGAGATTTGTATTAACAGGTTTGCTGAGGGTTATCTCAATTCTGACAACTGCCAGCTTTTTGTTGGGAAACCGAGCAGCTCACCATAGATGGTGGGAGAGAGAAGGTGGAGGTCCGATGTTGTGAGAACAGTTGCAGTAAACCGATCATGGAGGAGGAGCATTGTCAGCCTGAAACCACAGCGAGGCCCCCCAGCCCTGACCAGAGAGTGCACAAAACAGCAATCCCAAAAAAACGGTCCTGTGCAGATTAGAAAGCAGTAAATACAGACAGATATGCGATGGCTGAGGCTGTGCAGAGGTCAACCAAGTCGAGCCCTGTCCCTCTGGGTTTGGCAGCGATAATGGATGATGCTCAGTAGGGGGCAGAAGGGTCAGTCTGTGGACTGATATTAGCACATAGTCCTGGATCTGCAGTACTGCCCAGGAGTAGGGGGAGGGGGGATATAAACAAATAGGGCAGAGCAGTGTGGGGAGCACAGGCACAGGGGCAAATTCTACCCTGCATGGAGCCCAAATTAAAAGATCAACACCCTGAATGACTCCTTAACAACATGGAAGAATTCTATATTTTATTTTTAATAGTCTGCCACCACCACAGTGTAATTATGTATATATGCATAGCAGCATCTTGTTCTCCTTAAACCAAAAAATTTGGAACTGAACCAATTTAATTCCCATTTCGTGCATCTTGAGCGGTTTTCATAAAATTCTGTCTCTCTTTGCACTTCTCTGTCGTGCAGAGATGACATTTCAAAATGTCATCCGTCCTTATGAATACGATGCTGCTTCGTGCCATGAATAAGAGATAAAACAACACACACGCACACGCATGCATTATAATGGTGGGATATTCTCGTGTGTGAGGTGACTCGCACTTGTGTCACCCTTGTTCGTAAGAGATCTTAGAAAATATATATTACCAGCACATTACACCTCAAAGATTTGTAGAATTTAAATTTTTCAGGTTTAAAAATGCTTAAAAAAATAGGGAAAAAGTTAAGACGTTGGAGCAGAATGCTTTGAAATGAAATCTGTTTGACTCGCATTGCACCCTGGATATCTTCGCCTGACACTCCTGCTCTCGACCCGCCAGCCTGGCACTGGCACACTCTGCTGTACCCTGGTGCAGGTCACAGGGTCCTGCAGGAGAGTTAAGTCTGCTGACAACGTAAAGACCCCACTGCTGAACTGGACCGCTGAGGTTAATTAGTCAAACATAAAGGTATTTATTAAAATGATAAAAACTGGGAAAACAAAAACAATCTCAAGCATCTAATAAACTCTTCAGAACAACCACAATAATACATAAATAAAAGTGTGAGCCTAATATATCATGTTTAAGCCCCAGGATAAGACTTACTCTTTTGAATCTGTATGCTGTGAGGCCCCGGGCTGTCGGCTCACCTCACCTCACCAGTTGCACGAGAAACGCAGTGTTCCCATTAAATTAATTAATCTCTGCCAGCAGTACAGCGGCAAAGCAAGCTAAAATAATAATGATCACTGGGGCCATCTATTTTAGACCATACTCTATCAGTCTGTCGTGAGCGAGGGATGAAAGCAGAATATTTTATTTATTTTCAAAATGGGTTTGCTGCAGAGATGAATTGAGAGCCCTGTGTGTGTGGGAGTGAAGTCTGAACACAATGTTCCCTGAGCAAGCAATAAAAATGGAAAGCCCCTGAGTTATTTTTAGAAAAGCATACAGTATTGATAAGAATACCTAGTGTAAAAAAGACACAAGAAAACCAAGGGGCCCCTGAGTGGTTAACTGGGAAAATCCCATCCCACAACCCCCCATTCCCCTATCTCAGCACAGAGCATTGGTTTGAATCTTGACTGTGTTACAGTTAGCAGATAAAGTGAAGGGTTTCAATACAGTACACTTGAAATATTGAGCATGTACTGGAATAAGGAGTTCAACAATGAGGGCTGCCTTGTGGTCAGCTCTTCTGTAAGGGCTGTTGTGCAATGCTGGTGTTCACAGTGTGCAGGTTTGGAAGGCAATGAGATTTGTACCCGTGGTGAACAGTGCTGTGTTAACCCTAACCTGCAACCCTAACCGGCACGCTACTCTGAACTGGAAGACATGCGATTATAAAATACAACTTCTCGCTGGACTGTAGAAGAACAGTAGGCAGGGTATAGCGACACCTCTCAGTCTCTGTAATAAAACCAGCTTGCATTTTACTCCTTGCACATTGTTCGAGTGTACGTTTTTGTAATTTCCATGTGTGTGTTTTGTGTCCCAGCAGTCGCAGAGAGTGAGGCCAGGGAAGGACAAAGCCCCCGATCGCAGTGCCACGATGGAGGGAGGTATGCAGCTCCTGAACCGTGACGGCCACAGCATCTCGCACAACTCCAAGCGCCACTACCACGACTCCTTCGTGTCCATGAACCGCATGCGCCAGAGGGGCTTGCTGTGCGACATCGTGCTCCACGTGGGCAGCAAGGAGATCAAAGCGCACAAGGTGGTGCTGGCCTCCTGTAGCCCCTACTTCCACGCCATGTTCACAAGTAGGTGCTGGCAGCAAAGGGGGGGTGGCGGGAGTGGAGTGAGGCACATTTTATTTCACAATCGTCCATTTTGTTTTGCTTTTTTGCCCATTGTGTCTTACGTAGGCTGCATGCCTGTCCGATATCGAGTCTGGATTATTTTGACGGATAACAGTGAGGAATGCTTTCTAAATTAAAATACATTTTATAAAACCTTCTCAAATAAAATACTACTTAATTAAATTAATAAGGACAGGAAGTGCAATTGTTTTATAGACGAGAAACCATCTAAAAGAAGGAAATCTTTCAATCCATCATTACTTTCATAAACAAGAGGAAACTGAGGGGGTTTGTGTCCTCAGCTCGTGGAGAAGCCCTTTCACACCTTGCCACTGTTCTGTGAAGTATTTGTGCAAAGTGAGAGCAGATCTTGCCCACGTTATCGAGAGCAATCAAAGCCAGTTCATTTCAAAGGCCTCCATTCTTTTAGAGATCAGGCTCTCAGCCCAAATCCTCTCCCAAGTGCCCACTGAACAAGGCTTACACAGGGCCCACAGGCTTCTGTAATGTACACCTTGTTCTGTGCACCGTGTTTGGATATCCTGACACTCATGACCGAGATTGTGTGTGTGTGAGAAAGAGAGAGTGTTTGAGAATGAGAGACATTTCATGAATTCTGCTTCCTTGGCTTCATGCTTCCTTTCATTTCCTCTCTACATTTTTTTTTTCTTCCATAACGTAGGTCAGCTGATGTGGTGTCTGTCCCTGCTCTCCCCCTCCCCACTGCACATCAGTCTAGAGCAGTGTCTGGGTATGTTTCTCTGGTCTGGACAGTTGCTCAACAGGCTGTTGGAGCAAAACAAAACAAAACAAAAAGTTTGGGACACGTGTAATTGTCCAGGACATTCATCTATGTATATGTATGAATCAGCTATTCATCTCCCTGCTCTTGGGATGGTCTGCAAGAGTGTTTCATTTTTGTTCATTTACTGAGTACCGATTGTGGATAATGGTGTAATGGTTTAAATTTGATACAATTATGAATTAAACTCATGACAGCAGATAGCCCTGCCACACACACACTCCTGAGAAAATACACAGAAGTTGTGCACAACTGAAATGGTGTATTTCTAACAAATAATCGTTACCATGTACAATATGTCTGTCTCAACACGGTGACGGTAGATGGTGCCTGTATGTCCCAGTGATAAGACGCAGGTGGTGTGGTTGAGATCTGGGCCCTGTCCAGAACTCTGAAGGCTTTAGTGGGAGTCAGTCAGCGAACAGCACAGATGCAGAAAAACAAAACAAAAACTCATCACAAATCCCATATCCCTCTATAGCGGCAGCTCTCTCAAATGCAAATAATGTTGTCGTATGCCTACATTTTAAAACCAAAATACTTTCTTACAGAAAGCCTCATAGTATTCATGTGCTTTTGTTGTTGTCGTTGTTGTCGTCCCCTCCGCAGACGAGATGTCAGAGAGTCGGCAGACCCATGTGACCTTGCACGACATCGACCCCCAGGCCCTGGAGCAGCTGGTGCAGTACGCCTACACGGCCGAGATTGTGGTGGGGGAGGGCAATGTGCAGGTACAAGGGGCTCTTCTCTCTTATCGCCCCCTGGGATGCAGCACTGGGTCCAGGGGAGTTAGCCCTGGTTTTGCAGTGTAATAATTTCACTGTTGCTTGCTCTGTGTGGTTTTAAAATGCATGCTGTGATTTGGACTACAGTCTTAAGGGAGATGACTCAGACCTCTATTCAGCGCAGGGCATTAATAATTTGCAACATGGATACGGTCAGTGTGATAAATCTGTCCATGAGCTGCTTCAGTCCTAGGGTTTCTGACCTGCATAATGAGGCTCTAAGGAGTGTACGACACTGCCTACCCTATGTGCACCACTCTCCTTGCACGGCTCAGTCAGCTGAAGGAGAGGGCCGGCGCCTCCCTGTGGAGCAGCCTGCGCCAGCACTGCTATATTAAAGTGTACTTCAGCTCTGAGCAGGCATCTGTGATTGGGACAGCAAACAGACTATGCCATCCTTAGCCTAGATGAACGATTCATATAACCCATGGTTCAGTTAAGGTTTGCTTTGGTTGCAGTTTAAATACGATTATTTGCCGGCGCTTGACAGCAAACCATCCCCCTCTTCCACAGACCCTGCTGCCTGCCGCCAGCTTACTGCAGCTCAATGGAGTGCGGGATGCCTGCTGCAAGTTCCTGCTGAGCCAGCTGGACCCCTCCAACTGCCTGGGCATCCGGGGCTTCGCAGACACACACTCCTGCAGCGACCTGCTCAAGTCAGCACACAAGTACGTCCTGCAGCACTTTGTCGAGGTCTCCAAGACTGAGGAGTTTATGCTGCTGCCGCTCAAACAGGTATGATGATTGACTGACTGATTGATTTTTGTTTGTTTGTATGTCTGTATATACTAATTGTATGTACTTACCTAAATACCTAAAAGGAAAATAAATTCCACCCTGAAGTCCAAGGGGGCTGGATTTAAAGAATCCACGTCCGCTCGCCATATGGGAATTGGGTATAAAAATTACTGCATTCTGGGGAGTTAACCTAGGTACGCATAAGGTTGGCGAACAGATAAATAAATCAATTGGATACTGGATCAAACACACACACACAGATTATTATAAACCGTATGTGCCTGGCCGATAATGGCGAGGGTTTGTGGCATCAAAAGTTGTGAGTGCTCGGACTTCTTGTGTCTCTTGGGGACTTTTGTCTCCTGCAACGAGGAGCGCACAGATGAACGCAATCTGGTCACGAGATGTGTGGCAGGCTTCATGGGAGTGCTCCTGCAGCTCGCAGGGATCTAATAATAGCCTAATTCTGACATGTATTACAGCTTTGTGCCAGTTTACAGTCAAAGCCGAGCCTGGTGCTGTGCTCATCTGAAATGCAACACAAGGCAATACGATACGACACAACACAACGCAAGGGTTCCGACCCACAGGCCGTCTGGACAGGCCCGTTCCATGAACAAATCAAATGAAATCCTCAGCAGGACCCTGTAAATATTTAGCATTAGTGAAGGCCATCGAATGCTATTTTTGTCAACAATTAACTTTGCGCAAAGCGCTGCCTATGATGGAGATGATATTCTCCCAAGCTTACCAGGTGTCTGCAGGATTCAAATTATGAAGAGAACAAGGAGAGTAGATTAAGGGTCATGAGGTTATCCTCCCAGGAAAAAGCCGCTGCTCACTGTGTCATCCGATAATCATCACAAAGCTGCTGAACTCCTACTTGATATGAGTGCTGACTCTGGGTTTTAGTCCCACTCCCAGGGAGGTGTTGGCCAGTTTGTGAAGCACCTGAACCTGTGCTGCTGTGAACAGAAGCCCTGGAGCCTCAGGGGGGGAGAGGCAGCGTGTGAAGAGGAGCACTGCATCATCAGGAAAAAACAACAAGGGGAGGAAGGGAAAAAAAATAAAATGGGGGGGTGCATTTGTTTTTAATCACTGGTGCAAGAAAGACTCTGAAAGGGAAACTGGCATTGCCGCAGACTTGCCAATCATGCTTGGTCTGGGGCCCGCTCAATGAACAAACCAAAAAGTTCCCGTTCCAGTCTGATTACAGCATGATAAGTTGGTTCTCGTGGCGATGTCAGATGCCCAGAGATACAGAGTCCCTCTTTGCCAGTGGCTGCACTGCGTGGGGCTGGGGTGACAGGGCAGGCAGCTGTCGTGCTGCACGCCACTGTGTGCACCAGAGTCGTGTCAGGGAGAGGAGGAGAGGAGGGGGAGGAGAGGATGAGAATCACGATTGTAACTGTGCCACGAAAGCTGTGCCTGTACATCTGTGCGTCTCTGTGCTGCGAGTTAGAGGAGTCTCTGTTGAGCCTCGGAGACTGGTATCCTAGCAACAGCTCACAGATGTGCCTTTTTCTCCTCCTTTTGAAGAACGACCCCTCCCCTTCTCCACCTCCTCCATCCCCCTGCCCCTCCCTCACTCCACACTCCCCTCTTTGCTGCTCTTGGTGCTGAGAGGCTGTTTCTGAGCGAGCAGAGCTATGGCTGAAACACAGTTTTAGTGAAGTTGAAGTTTTAGTGTGGGGATGATTTGTTTTTTTTCTTGCTCTCCCCCACTACACACATTTTATTAAAAGTGTGCCAGAGCTTTGTAGTAAAGAATTACATTATTATTACCATCACCTGAGGAGTTTATTATGAAATTTACAGCTAGTTCCACTGACCTGGATTAGCACTACTCTTGGACCACCCTACCTAAAGTAGCACTGGTTAGTCCCAGACCAGTACTGTTCTGGGTCGGTAAAACTAAACTTTTTGTTTTTGTTTTGATGCAGATTTCCAAACAGTTTAACGTGCTAACACTACGACACGCCCCCGTTTAACACTTGGTTCTGAGTGATCAGTTTCAGACACGCTTCTCTGTGAATGCTCAAGCTAATCCGCAGACTGGGACCTGTGTTCTGTGCTTGTGTTCAGGTCCTGGACTTGATCTCCAGTGACAACCTGAACGTGCCGTCTGAGGAGGAGGTGTACAGGGCGGTGCTCAGCTGGGTGAAGCACGACATCGACGGGCGTCGGCAGCACGTACCCAGGGTGAGTCTCTGAAGGCCGGGCACAATCCCACCCACATGGCCACACCTCCCCTAACCCTTCCCACAGTATCATGGCTTGAGGCTGCTTATCTGTACATGTTCACCAGTTTATGAGCTTATCGAATATATTTTTATTTGTTTGGGGGGTAGACAGTGGGCGGAGATGTTGTGAAAATGTATGCTGGTCCTGCACTTTTCTCCTCCTCTCGCCTTATTCCCACCTCACCTCCTCTTCCATCCAATCCTTCTTCTCCCCTTGCAACCCCTCTCCTTTGCCTCCGTCTCATCTTTCCCCCTTCCCCCAGTTGATGAAGTGTGTGCGGCTGCCCCTGCTGACCCGGGACTTCCTGATGAGCAACGTGGACACGGAGCTGCTGGTGCGACACCACTCTGAGTGCAAGGACCTGCTGATCGAAGCGCTCAAGTACCACCTGATGCCCGAGCAGAGAGGTGTCCTCAGCAACAGTCGCACCCGGCCCCGCCGCTGCGAGGGGGCCAGCCCTGTGCTCTTCGCCGTGGGTAAGGCAGGAAGACACCACAGTTTGCCTAATACTACTATTAGTATTGTGTTTCTACTCTTCCCCAGTGCTGGGTGCTGTTAATAGAATTAAACCAAAGTTAAACCCAATTTCTTGCGGCAATTAATGCACCCGAGGCAGTTTCATTTGTGTCCTGGGCAAGGTACGAGCTCTGCAGGGGAGCGGTTGGATTGTAATCCTCATAGTCCCAAGTGCACCACATGATTACCAGCACCAGCCTTCGAAGCCCATACAGTGAGGTCTTTTATGCCTCGGTTCCACTGGCTTAAGCGTCCAAAACGTGCCATGCTGTGCCGGACGCGTCTGTCCTCGGACGCGTACCAGAGCTTTTTTTGCAAAACCAGGCTGCTGTGAAGTCCGTCCCTCTGATGGAGGAGCAGCGACTGTGGATTTGGTTTGTGTGACACAGCCTGATGTGGAAAGGACTTGTGTGTCTATTTTATTCTTTGTGCTCTGCATGATTGTAAACAGCATAATAAATACACGTTTCTGTTAAGAGATATTAGGAAGAGCTAAACGTGTAGACAACATTATATTCAGACAAGCACGTCCCCATGTGCAACAATAATACTAAATAGCGAATATGTTTTGTTATCATCATCATTTGTGCTAGTATATATGTATTTTAAATGGCACAGCATGACTCCCTTAACTTATTACTCTCTCTGCAGATTTGTAACTGCAAACAATACTTTTTGCCCTATTTATAATTTACTTATCAGACGTCCTTAAGGGCAAGTTACAGTTGAAACAAAATACACACGTTTCACAATGAATCATCCAGCTACAATATAGCAGGTTTTGAACTAAAGTGTGCGCGTCTCAGTCATGGCGTTTATGGACGCATTTATTAAACCAGTCCTTAATGTTTTAGAGGGAAACCCAGATCTGCTGTATTTATTTATTCATTCATTTATCTTGTAAATGGGCACGTTAACTGAATCGTGTTCACCTTCATACTGATTGTCTGCGGATTGTCCTGCACACCATTCACAAAACCACAGCCTGAAACACCGGCCAGCTGTTCATAAAATATTAATAAAATCGGCTGCTACCGATCTGATTATTATTATCCTTCAGTTTATTTTTAACTAATCACGGCACTGTGCTGGTCCTATGAAATCCAAGTTTTTAATGCACTCGGATATTAACTGTAAGCAGTCATTGTTTCTGTACGTGGATTTCACTGCATGCTGCTAATAAAACTGTAATTTCTTCGTGATCGCACACGGCACTTGAGATTATATCTTCCGACACAATGTATCTGATCCCTTCCCTGTCTGTCTACAAGTCAAGCGCACACCTCTCTTCTGAAAGCGAATCATGTCCTCAGTGGGGACGGACGCTTATGGACACATCTAGCACCAGATTGTTAACCATCCACAAAACACAGAAGTGTCCAGACGCTTAGCCAGTGGAAACACCCGTTTAAGCGTCCACCAGTGGAACCGGGCATTAGTCCACTGGGGAGCACTAAATGTTTTCGCATACTGCCACCTAGAGGTACTCTGAGAATCTGCACCCAGGTTCAGAAGCACAGTAATTGCTGCAGAGGCATAATACAACTGGGAGAGGAGGCTGGTGGAGGCCAGTTGTGGGGGCGGGACAGGGTGTTCATGAACGGGGGCAGCAAGTGTGTGGCCTTGGTGTGAGTTGCTCCATGTGATGGGGGTTGTTGTGTCGTGTGTTGTCCTTGTGTGCAGGGGGGGGCAGCCTGTTCGCCATCCACGGCGACTGCGAGGCCTACGACACGCGGACCGACCGCTGGCACATGGTGGCGTCCATGTCAACACGGCGAGCAAGGGTGGGCGTGGCAGCCATCGGAAACAAGCTGTACGCTGTGGGGGGGTAAGAAAACTGCTCCCCCCTCCCCCTGCAGCTGTGCCAGTAGCCTATCGCCACCCCACTGCCGCTGTAGACCACCTCCCAACACACACATGCGCTCTCTCGCTCTCACACACACACACTTACCTGAGCATGCACACAGACACATACACTCTCTCTTACAAACAGATGTGCTCTCATACTCACACACTCAGTTATCAATCAGAAGACTGCAGCTCACCAAATGTCCAATAATTATTTCCAACCGAAATGGTTCAAATTCACTCATCGGTAAAGAGGACTAAACAATTTCAAGTACACACACACACACACACAAATAAAATAACATCCTTAAGCATGTATCCTGGTACTGGAGGTACCATGTGACTCATTTCAGTAGCAAAGACTTACCAACTAAATATGAATTGCTAGCTGAGCCAAGATACCTTAGACCTTTGTAATCGCCATTGCAAAGCCTTATACATTAAAAACAAACGGGTGTGAAGGTCTCCTCCCCGTGGTGGTGTGGAAACTGCATAATTTTAATCTCAATTCCAACAAAGCCAAAGTGACGATTTCCAATTTGGTTCCACCGACAGGTATGACGGAACCTCAGACCTGGCCACTGTGGAGTCGTACGATCCGGTAACCAACTCCTGGCAACCGGAGGTTTCGATGGGAACGCGGCGCAGCTGTCTGGGTGTGGCGGTACTGCACGGCCTGCTGTACGCGGCGGGGGGGTACGATGGAGCTTCCTGCTTAAACAGGTACCCCTCCCTGATAGAGACAGCTCCTCTAAAATGCCCACACAGATGGCACTGAAGCACACAGCGCAGACTTGAATGCTTTAGATCCTCTTGTACTTGTACTTATTCTGGTTTGAGTGGCGCATAGTGGTGGATGGAATTGACATTCGCCTGGTTACAGTGCTGATGTATCGCAGGTCAGACCGCCTACTACCAGAGCCCGGTTCTCATTCTCAGCGGAGGGGGCCCAGAATCAACCCACATTAGACCACCATGTCTTTCCAGCAGCAACCCAGCTTACCTTTGCTTAACCTGACCCAGATGAGCTGCAGAGGTGTGACAAGATCAGGCTCTGGTGTGTTATAGCAGGCTGACAATGAAGAAAGAGTGACCGTGGTAATTCTGTGTGTGTGTGTGTGTGTGTGTGTGTCCATTGCAGTGTGGAGAGGTACGACCCACTCACAGGGACCTGGACATCCATCGCAGCCATGAGCACCAGGAGGAGATACGTGCGGGTGGCAACGTTGGGTGAGTAGCACAGAGATCAATCAATAATACTAATAATACTGAACTGAAATAAAGGCAGGCTACACTGGGAGTTTAAATTCTGGCTTTGCAATATATGGCCAGCTGATCCCAGACATATTTCTCTGTGCAACAGAATTTGGATGTCCACTAGCACTACATTGGACAGTGTTTTTATTTTTATTTTCTTTATTTGCATGGTGGTTAAAAGCAATGGAACAAAAATCTGAGTATACTTTAGATTAAAAGCAAATATATATATATATAAAATAATGTTATATATATATATATATATAATTTCACACCTCCACAGATGGGAATCTCTACGCTGTGGGTGGATATGACAGCTCCTCACACTTAGCTACTGTGGAAAAATACGACCCGCAGGTAAGACTGCAGGTAAGACTGCAGCTGAGACTACTGGCCAGAGAGACTCTGACCTGAGAGACTCTGGCTGATCCCTACGCACATCCCTGCACAGCTCATGTCACAAATACCTGTCCTGTTGGTCTGAGCTGACTAGACCTCGCTTTACAATGTGGTCTAGCAGTGCTACTAAAGATAAGTAATGCACACACTCAACTAATGTCTCTAAATGTAGTGCAGTGATGTGAGGATAAATGTACAGTACATATACTATACCATAGTAACTGTAATGGCAGTGCAGGGAATATACAGCACTGACACCATACTGACTCTCCCTCTGCCCAGATGAACACCCGAGAATAACCACAGTGCAGTCACCTCATAGTGAATGTACAGTACAATACCAAGCTGATCTTACCAGTCCTGGAGAACCACAGGCCAACAGGGTTTACACCAGCATCACAGCATCTCTCTCTCTCTCTCCCTCGGCCCAGA
The DNA here is from genome assembly GCF_036373705.1 of Amia ocellicauda. Taxonomy (NCBI): domain Eukaryota; kingdom Metazoa; phylum Chordata; class Actinopteri; order Amiiformes; family Amiidae; genus Amia; species Amia ocellicauda. The sequence goes on along the minus strand of NC_089867.1, from coordinate 17,282,042 downwards.
CCAACACCTGGACACCCATCGCCAACATGCTGAGCAGACGCAGCAGTGCGGGGGTAGCGGTGCTGGAGGGGATGCTGTACGTCGCCGGGGGCAACGACGGAACCAGCTGTCTGAATTCCGTGGAGAGATACAACCCCAAGACCAACACCTGGGAGAGTGTGGCCCCTATGAACATCAGGAGGTAACTGAGGTCAGGGAGAGACAGGGAGAGCTCAGCCCATTGCCAAAATGGAATGAATCAATATCAATCAATAAATATATGGATTGATAAATAGGTAGTGAGATGCGTTGGTACATTCTGATCTATCTCAGGGGATGTACAGTACCCTTGTCTGGAAGCAAATTAATATAAAAATTAATTACCTTGAAATACCAGTCCTTTAGTTGTAGAACAATAATGAATCTAGAACAAAAAAATGTGTATCTTCAGTTAAATAATTAAACACAATATATGATCAGGTCAGGCCTCCCATCACTCTCCAGCAGAATGTGATCCCACTGCTGACACCATCTGTCACTCAACTGCCAACCTACATTAAACCCCACCCACAGGAATATTCCATTGCCATTACAAAATATATATAATAGTTTCCTCAATGTATAAAAACCCTTTGACGGGTTTGCCACATTTTCCTGTAGTATGTCAGTGTTGTCCTGATAGATTCACCACTTGGGCTCCACTCACAGTCTGTCTCCCCCAGGAGCACCCACGACCTGGTGGCGATGGATGGCTGGCTGTACGCAGTTGGGGGGAATGATGGCAGCTCGAGCCTCAACTCCATTGAGAAGTACAACCCGCGCACCAACAAATGGGTGGCGGCGTCCTGCATGTTCACGCGCAGGAGCAGCGTGGGGGTGGCGGTGCTGGAACTGCTCAACTTCCCACCCCCGTCCTCCCCCACCCTGTCCGTCTCCTCGACCAGCCTTTGACAAAGAATGAAGACACGCCTGACCTCCGCCGGCCTGCAGTGCTTGTCCAAAAGACGCAACTGCTCCGTGTGACAGGAGGAGGTGGAGGAGGAAGAGGAGATAGAGAAGAAAAGGAAGCAGCAGGAGCTGGCGTCTGGGTTTGTGGTCTGAATTCAATTAGAACTCTGGTCGCGCAGAGATGCCGGCGGTTCTGAAGGGATACTCGAGCATTCCGTGGACAGGTGATAGGAGAAAAACAAATATTAAAAAAAAAGAAAAGAAAAATTAAGAAAAAAATGAAAAATAGAAAAAAATGAAAAGAACTGCCCCAGTTTGAAGTGCAAACACTGTCACTTGACTCTCGCGGTCATATGTATGTATTATAAATAATTTATAATGTACTGTAGTCCTGAAGAATTACTTATTTTTTATGTTTGTTCGTTTGTTTGTTTTAAATTATTATGATATTACAAGTGTAAGGGAATGGTTTTATTAGGAATGTAGCTATTGACTGGATCTGCCATGCATGTTTACTGATATTTTGTCTTCTGGGCAAAATTCTAGGCTGCAGTGCTGCTAAGCCACAGTAGATGGTGATATTTGACATTGTGGTTTACTGTAACACAGGGAAGCTGCATGCAACTGTGCAGCATTGCAGTCAAGTCCTGTTTTTAAGTAAGACTGACACAGCTCTAGTCTGACACACACATACACACAAACACACAGGTTTAACAATGCAGAATGATGAACTCTTCCCCAGGCCTTGCTCAAAGGGGCTACTGAACCCCAGCCTGCCAGGACGATTTGAATAGCCATTAAAACAAGATTAAATCTTTCCAGCTCTTGCATCCCACTATATATAATTTCCTTCACCAAATACCAGAAACAGGGACTCATAACACGGTTCACAGTACGTTAAAGGACCACTGTGTGCCGTTAATACTGTTTAACATATATAAATTTGCATAGTGCACCACGACGGAGAGGGGAACACTACAGTATTCTCTGATAAATCCTATTTATGTGAATGTAAGGAAGCCAAGCTGTTTGAACGTTGTTTCGGAGAACATATAGGTCATTATAAAGTATGAATGTTAAAGAAAATATATTTAAAATGTCTTAATACTGTGTACCTGTATGTATGTATGTATATATGTGTACACAGACACATATATATAATTTGATTCAGGTCTGAAAAAGTACATATCGAAGTATTATTTATTACCTGCACATATCAATGCTTTTGAAGGCGTGTAAGGATTGTTGGGAGGGGAGGTTTCTGCACAGGACACTTTGACATGACGCAATAGCAAACCGCAAAGATAAATGGGTGATAGATATGAATTATTTTAAAATGACAGAAAATGTATCAAAATTACCTTATTGCCAATCGATAAAATTGTTTCACAGCCCCACCCTGGAGATACTGTTTTTTGCAAAAGTTTTTCTGATTTTTTTTCTTTTTTATTTCAATAGAAAATGAAAACAAATATGCTGCTTGTGTAAATTAGCCACAACTGTCTTATTTCACCTGAAAATCTACCCCTTCCGATCTTTGGAAAACCAGACTGGCAGGAATTTCTTCACTCACTTCCCAGTGAGTCTGTTCAGCTGTGAATAACTGACAAGAGACTATTTGTTCTGGGTTGTGCAGGATTTTTCACAAATGCATCACGACTCAAATTCAGTTTTAAAGTAGAGATATAATATAGCGTCTGGTATGACTGTAAGCTTCTAAGAAGTTACATTTTCCTTTTTTAAGGATTTCCTTTATCTAAAAAAAAATAAAAAATAAATGTAAATTGTAACAGCATTGAGTATGATATTCCACAGGCTTGCCTGACAAAGATGATGTCATTTTTTTCTTTTTTTCATTCATTGTTTTTGGTATGAGAATCACCTCAATCACTGTGTTTCAGTGTATGTTTTTATTATTCAGGGTAAGACTGCACCTTGGAAAGAACGCAGTGCAATGCCAGACTTCAGCCTTTTACTTTGGAAGAAAGAAAAAAATTAAAAAACTCCCGAAACGATTGCTTGGTGTTGATGTAAATGTGTCTTTTTAAGTTATAACTGTTATTCTGTGTGAAGTGTACTGTTTATTTAAATGGAACTTATGTTGAGCATATTTATGTGGAATCTTTTACTGAATTTTGCACTACGGTTTAAAAAAAAAAAAAGCAATACACACTGCTGTATAAAATGAAATAAAGGTGTTTTTCAAGGAGATTGCAAATCGCATGTTGATTCAATTGCAAGGCGGACTGGAGCAGTTTGAGTGGGTTAAAGAGAGAGTGTGTGTGTGTTAGAGAGCGTGAATGAGAGTGTGTGTGTGTGGAGTGGAGTGCAGATTACTTTATCTAGGAAAATGTATACATTTAGTTATAATATCTAATCTTACAGAAATACTGAAATACTCCCTCATGCTGAAAGCAGTCCTATAAGAGAATTCTTGTTTTGCCCTCTGATTCTCAGGGGAGGGCCCAAGCTGCACATGTCAGGGGGGCAGTCTGCAGTGGACGCTCACTCCCTCTGCACTGACAGATCCGGGCAGACAGCTGGCTGCTGTCGCTTTACCCATCTGACCTATGCAGCACTGGACCAAAGCCAGTACATACAAACCACGCTGCGGAGAGCACAGCTCCTAGACCTGGGAAAAGACACCCTCACCTCCTGCAAGCTGCACCAATCATCTCTCCAGAGATTTGGTACTTTGTTATCAGAAATCTTTAAATAAAAATATTTGTATTTTGTATTAAATGAACGTTAAGCTTGTTTAGCGAATATCAGATACACAATCAGTTTCCAAGGCCTTATAAGGTCATATTTTTTTTAAAGAACTGTAGTGCTGTATATGTTGGTGTGGACATGCCCTTTGTCCAAGCATGTGCATGCAAACCACAGATGAAAAGCTGAAGGAAAACTCATGGCTGAATTTCTCTTTTGCTATATGTATTTATCTCTCTCATTATCTTGCAAAAAAAACAAAGAATATCAGATAGCAGTTCACCAGTAATGCAAGCGGCTTGTCCTTTCCCCAGATAAACAGTGTACATTTACAGCCCTCTCGCAGGGCTCTGAGGGCAAGGGTCACGACTGTACTCGCCTGGATCTTGCTGAAAAAGCAGAGGGGGTGTAGCTGGGCTCTCTCATGTGGCAACACATGGTCTCTAATGAGTTTACAGCCTGAGAGCAGAGATGGCCCGGCCTGTGATCCTGATCCTGCCTTTGATCAGAATTGTCCCTGTTTCGGGTTTCCCTTTTAAGGCTGCACATGTTCTCGCTTGAGCCTGCATTTCAAAACTGCCAAACTTGCCAAACCCGCTAACCTAGTTACCAGGTTGTATTCTTTCTGTTCAATCACTGAGACATCAAGACAGATGCATACCAGTCATGCAGAACTTTTAAAACCAGTTAACTTTTTTCCTCTCTCTCTAAGGAATAGTAATATGAATCCTGCCCCTTTTTACCCCTTTTCCCCCTAATAATTCCAATATATTTCAATGTATTTATTAAATTGCAATCAACAAGGAGCTATGAAAAAATCACCATACAAAGTTACCTAGTTTTGCAGTTCTGAATTTCTAATTCTAAATTTGATTATTTACAAAAGAAACGTGCAGCCCCCTGTTCCAATACCAAGACTTTGTGCTTTATTTAATATCTTTGACCATCCCTTGCCTTGGCAGAAACTAACACTTTCCACTGTGATGTGTGCCAGCCTGACCGTGCCGAGGGACACTGCTCTCAGACATGCTACTGCCTGAACTCGGTCTCAGTGCCCTTTAGGAATGTTTTGCAAATAAGTTGCCAGGTTGCTGATTTTCACTGATCTCCTAATCCTCTTCCCTTTTGCCTGGTTGTTTGGGGGGGGGTGTAGTAGAATACAGCATTTCAAGTTGAAAGCAGAATTTCAAATAGATGAAAAGATGGATGGATAGAAAAATACAAGAGAAAACAAATACAGGAGATTTTTATGTCGATCAGAGAGCAAGGATGCACTTACTACACCATGGTTCGCTTGCCTTTGTTGTTTGTGTCCGTGAGAATTTTTGGCCATGCCATTTTCTCCTGTCACCTGCCTCTGGAATCTCCTGATCAATGTTTAACTCAATCTGAGGTGAGAATTTAGCACAGCAGTTTCGCTCAGGGTATCTTTAAACACACAGAAAGACTGACCATGTCCTGGTGGGCGGGGGATGGGGAGAGGTTCATGTTAGCACCAGAAACACACAAATAAGCCATTTAGAGCAAAGCAACTGGGCTTCTTTATTCTGCTTGTTAACAGGCCCTGAATTCAAAACTTCTTGTAAATTTCAACCTCAAGCATTTTACACTGGTTACAAAGCTAATTAACAAGTGTGGGTTAATTATCACATGCTTAAGTCAATGTAACACCTGATAAAAACAAGTCAAGACAAAACCACAGCAGCAAGCACAGATCAAATCAGTCAACAATATCCATCCCACACTGACTAAGGTTTGCCCATATTCAGGACCGAACTGTGAGAACTTTCCCATCATGTGCTGTTGTAATGTCAGTCACTAAACCAGGTCTTCAAGATGGAGGTTTTGAAGTCAGAGATGCTTTGCTATTTCAGTCTCTGCGAACACAGCCTACTACGCACCTGAACCAAAGACGTTGCTGAACAGTGTCTCGGATTTTTCTTTTATTCTGAACTGATGGATTTATTAGCTGGGTGACATAGGAATGTATTGTTTTGTGGATGTTTTGTTATTTCTCATTAATACACTATGGGTTTGTTTGTATTTTCAGCACAGGAAATGACTATCTGGGCCACCTCACTGAAGGTTATTAGTGATCTTTAAGTTTAAAGCCAGAGTCAGTGGCCTGTCCCCATATTGCAACACAGCCCTCCTTGCCAGTTCTGATCAGTACTTTCTTAAAAACACTTAAGATAATTGGTGTAGTCGAGTAATGTTCCACTGTAAAGTCCTTACAGGAACAGGGACAGGACAACGCTTGCTCTTTCACAGAAGCCCTATATTGCACAATGTGACACTCCAACTGTAACCACCTTGCTCAATATCCCAAACTAAATAAATAAATAAAATTAATAAAACAAAACAACATTAGATGAGTCTGTTACTCAGAATTGTTTTTCCACACAGACGAGTCCCATAGCTGAAACACGGCCATGGCTTGTAGTACAGTGCAACCTCTTTAAAAAATGTAAACTTTCCCAGACTTTGCCAGTTTTTGCCTCTTGTGTTACCTCAGTATGTCATCTGCTTCAGGGAAGGCACTGAGGTTGGATCAGGGTGTGAGTCACTCTGATTAACCTTTGTCTCGCTAATAGACAAGCACAAACAGCACATCAGCCCTTCCCATTGACACTGCAGTACATGATGCTCACAGGTTGTCTTTTTTTCACATTAAATTAAAGCTCTACTGGCTGCAGTATTCCACATCCCAGATAGTCGAGTACATCTCTCAACCATTTGTACTGAATAAGTAGAAGTAAAAATAACTAAGAATAAAACCATAATAAAAAATAACTCTCTAATTTACCTGGCCTTACAAGATAATATAAAAAGTTATCATCTGATTTATATTTTCCCTGACATTTAATTAATTCATGTATGTATGAGAGGTATGGTAACTCATATTCCAGCTACATGTTACAGTGTGTATTTAGAAAAAGAATGCATCATTATACGAATTAAACAATGATCAAATAAGCATGACTAACTCAGTCGGTCCTAAGACAATAACAACCCTTAAAAAGAAATACAGCTAAACTTCCCTTGTACCCATTTGAAATCATTGCAGTTCATAGTTTACTGAGGTGGGACTCAGGGCCTTCTGCTCTGGCAGGGGGTCACTAACCTGAAGTGCGGGGAGTTTCATGACTATGGTTTTGCATTGCTGACCAGAGACAGCTGACTTGCAATCACTGCCATTCCTCTCCATCGTTGTGTCGTGACCAGGAAACGCAAGGGTCACAACCACTACAATTAAAACAAGTAACGGAGACACGAGTTACATGTAATTAACGACTCGTCTGAGGGGGTTAGTGTGTCGGTGTGTCAGTCCTGAGGATTACAAACCATGAGAGAAGAATGAATGAATGAAGAATGAAAACAACCCTCTGCTATTATATAGCTTTTATCAAAAGACAACTGGGGGTTACCTAAGCCATCTACTGTACTACAATGAAAACTAGAGTCCTTCCTTCACACAGGAATGCAGTTCAGTTCTTTATAGTCAAGGGTAGTAAAACACACACATAGCAAATAATTCAATGAATGTGGACATTTCTGAGGGCAGTCTTCCAGGACACCTTTACGGAATACTGTGTCTTACATAGAAGCCCTATTACAAGAATTGTGTACCTCTGTGAGAGAAGACCAACAATCCTGAAACCAAAACTATGAAACACAATGATGCAAGTATTACTTTAGATTTGAAAACTCATCATTACTCATAAAAAGTACCTTACAAGGTGCCATGCTAAGAATGTGGCTTCAGGCACATAAACATTAAACATATTGAAAGAGAAATAATTTTCCATCCATCGATAGCTGTTGCAATATCTGCTCCCCCGCCCCTCCCTGAGAAAAATCAGTTTCGGTTTTCCAAGGGGATCTTTTTTTTTCTTCACTTCAAAAAGTCAGTTGGGGCTAATGTCCTTCAACTGGGCCTGACAGAAAAATAAGCAAAACATAACCTTTGTACTTTCAGTCAATATTTGCCTGTCAGTTCTTTATCAATGTTTTGGGGAGTAGAGAAAAGAGAAAAAAAAAATAGGTCAGTTTCTGTGAGAACGATTTCCAAAACTATGACAACTAATTAATATCGGGCATCTCCACACTCGCACAGAGATTTGGCAGATTTAGACCGCAGGCTTAAATCCACACAGACACATTTTTAAACAAACTACTGCTTACAGAAAACCGAAACAAAAGACACAGCGTACCGATTAGGTAATTTGAGAAATTCTGAATACATTACAACACCTTCCTCAGAAAAGGACATCATCTTTTAGCAGAAACAAGGATGTGAATATTGATGAATTCAATTCAATTCTTGAATTGTATTCAAGGCCAGTCGTGCCAAATTATTATATGCATTCTTAGTGGTTAACAAATGTAGGCTATTTAGCGCACAATATAAACCACTATTTTAAGTTCAGATGACTATAACAAATCTATAATTGTATACTACAAAAATGTAAACCACAACCCCTTAAAACCATGTAAACATCGGTCTCATTTTACTTTCTCTGATGATAACTTAACAATTTGCTCAATATTTCAAACAATACATGTTATAGCATGTATGATTATTTGATTTTTAAATGTGTCCTCTACAGGCCTTTGTTGGCCATGCTTACAAAACAGTAGGCTGCATTTTGAGTGAAGTGGGTGAAGTCTTCTTGGGAAACAATCGCAGATTCTGGTATTTCTTGTTCTGCAATTCTGTCTTTCAACCCTCCAACTGAAGGATCTATACCAATTCCATCTGGCTCAACTGGTTTTGGAAAATGGACCACTGTCTCCCTTACTGCAAGCTCACACATCTCTGTAGTAAACACAGCTGCAGTGGAAAGTATTCACACCCAGTGCAGACTTGACATATCCTCTTCAAATCTGAACTAATTTAAATTTCAATGCAAAGAATTTTGATTACCATTTGACTACTTTTGACTACCATTGTACCCATAGGATACCGTTTGTTCTCAGGAGTAACAGCTTTGTTTGATGCCTGAGCTTCCTGTATGTTCTTTTCTCAAAAAAGATACCTAAGGACATATTAAGCCACTAACTGAAAAAAAAATTGTCAACTGGCAGATGTCCCACTGTAACCATTGCTGTTCCTCCAAGGCGATGTAAAAACAACCTCCTAAGATATTTACAAAGCAGGAAGTAAAAAATATTAGACCTCAACCTGAGGACTGATGAATATTGCTAAACTGACTCTGCTCTAAATAAATAAACAAAGAAAGAAAGCAAAACAAACACAACAAAAAAACAGATAACTTTCAAAGCTTTTCACCCCAATTAACAATTTGCCACATTAACTCATACCATTTGTTTTGTAAATGTTAATAAAACAAAGTTTAAGTGGCTAAAACATGCATTTCCCATTTCCATACCTAATCTGCCTACTACTAGGTTTGCACCTTTACACTTCTGCAAACAGCTTTCAGAAATAAAAGAGAGAAACTGGCAAAATCCTTTGAAAATCATGCTGCAGGTCTCTGGGTTTTTGTGTTGTTTTGGGCCAACATCCCTGCAGAAACTCCCCCTCCCCCACCTTCATTCAGAGAACATTTTTTATGAGAGTGCCCTAAAATTTAAATAAATCCCATTTGTCTGCAGCCAGGTGTGATAAGGACTGACATCACTGCCTCCCTCCCTGTGCCGATAAGATCAATTTGCCTCTGGAAGACCAGCCCTGCAGGAGTGTGAACTTTGGCCAGCTCCTGGGCCGGCCCCTCTCCCTGCCTCAGAGGACGCCCACACGCTCCTGGATTGGAAAGGGGGCTGGGCTGCATGACACACTGAGCACACTTAAAAGACTTCACAGGGAGCTCCTTGGGATCATTCTCTGTCTGACTCTGTTGGTGAAAGCACCTCTTGGATTACAAATTTAAAAGAAATACATACATCAGGAAGGAAGGACTCCCATACACAAGCGCTTCACAATGGGGAGCAGTTTATCCTGCGTGCCTCACAACAGCTTCAGGTACTCCAGCAAGAGCTACATAAGGAGGAAAAGGTAAGGACCGGATTGTTCTGCAGCACACTATTACTTATTTATTTGTTTGTTTATTTAATTCTGCAAAGCATCTTTTTATTCTCGTCTTGGCAGGTTGTTAGCCTGGATCTGATTTTACATTTGGTGACATGCCATGACACTTGATATTAACACTGATATTTAATACAAAACTATTTGATTTAGGGGGTGGGGGTTAAGTATGTAAGAGTGTGTGCGTATCTAAACTTTCAAGATGTTATATATATGAACTAATGTATTTTAATATGGACATATTTTCTTTGTGATACATATATACATTTCTGCCAAGAAATTGAAGGAAGTAACATTTGACTCTGGAATGAAAGAGGAATTTTCTGAAGCTGTGGGTAGAGGCTCTTATCTCCTACAAACATCCACTGACTTATCAGTTTCCTGTAAATAGAATTGCAGATGTTCCCATATTGTTGCTCATAACTGTGACTCTAGCCAGGCAACACATGCTAAAAGAAATCAGGTGTCTTCCCCCTAATGAGATATTCAAAGGGGGTTATGTTAAATGAAGAATTAACCAGTCCAAAAGGCTAGTGAATTCAGTCTTATCCTTTTTGACTTCCAGTGAAAATCCACACCAATAGAATTAAAATATGAAAAAGATATAAGTGGTTCCTCTCTTCAACACCTGCAATTGTCTCTTTTTTACTTTAAATGACGTGAAGAGGATAATTGAAAATAAGGTGTAAACTGTGTTCTGGAGCGAGAAACCTTGATTATCTCTGTGTGTTCACATTACTCGGGGTGGGAGGCATTCATCAGTCAATCAGTAAATTAATTCACATCATGCATCAGTAGTGAAATATCGGACCAAATGTTAATCATAAACATTATTTCAACTATCATAATAGCCAAAGCAACACCACATGGTGGTTGTTAAAGATTTCACAGTAAACACAGAGACATATACACACATTTAATTTAACCACCAGCACTGTATACTGCATATATAAACCTCAACTATTGATTATTAACATTTCAGTTGGGATTTAAAATTCCATTCTCACCCCAAATATTTTCCAATCCTTCCAAATCAAATCAAAAAAGAGGACACAATTAGAGAGATACAAAATATTAATTTTAACCCATTAATATTGGAATTGTTAAAATTAAAATCAAGTGTAATTGTTCCTAAGCTTCGTTCCTGCAGAACGAGAAGAAAAAAAGCCACTTAATGTCAGTGTTCTGAATTGAACCGAATCACTTCCTATTAGGATGCCAGTGCACTAAAGAGCTTGTGTCTGAAAAGGCTGGTGCAGTTTTAATTGGGCTCTGCAAATGAGACCCAGCGCGCTCTGTGGGCTATCAGTAGTTATGTGTATCGAGCGATTCAAGGACACACTCGAAGGGAAATTAATTTCCAAAATAAAAATGAGAGCTTGTGAGCCGGAGTGTCAAGCCTGCTAATGAAAGGTGATTAACATCTTTCGAGGATGACAACTTTTAAGTGCACTTTTCAAAAGAGCCGTTGGGCTTTAATCCACATCTGAAGAGTTTGCAAATTCTGCCTGGCACTCCTGCCGGTGCATTGTATTACAAACGCTTGGTAAATAAAGGGATGTGAGATTTTGATAACAGTCCTCTCTTCCCTAGCAATCACCCATGCGATCCTCCACATGTGCCGTGTTGGGACTCTTGTGTGCCCTGCAGCGTGCTTCCTCTCACTGTGTGCATGGTAGCGCAATGCTGATTGGGCTTGCAGTGTGAAAAGTTAAACCAAAAGGCAGCAGACGAAGGAAGATGGCTATCAGTTTGCTTTCAGATGCAAAACAGGATGTTTAAAGATCCACTTGAAAATAAACACAAGCCCTGGCAATACACAACATCCAGCTGTTAACTGTTAGAATAAATCAATCAACAATCTCCAAGCAAATGTCAAGGCTCAAGATATGCTCATTTGATTGTAAAGGGATTATACTAGTGTGGGTCAAAATCACAGGCCATAAGTAAACTACCATACCTGTGACAGACAATAAGCTAGAAAGAAAAGGTGGGAAATTAATGCAATGCCTTTGTCTGTTTCCCCTCCAAACAGCAGCCTGCTGTTTCGAAAGAAACATCCACAGGAAGGACAGATGAAGTCCAACAGCATCATCAATATACTGTGTACGGTCACGCCCAGAAAGGTAATCAGAATGAGAGTAAGAACAGTAAAAACAAAGGGAACAAGGTAGAGAGGAAAAGATGAAGAAAAAGAAAGCAAGCTTGCATTTGCAATTCAATGTTGAGTCATAAGAACAACAGAGAGGGAGCAAACGAAATCAATCCAGGGGTTCGCAAGCATTGCTGTACAGGGTGACCCACTTTGATTTTAAACCCTTTTTCCAGGAAATGTCCACCAAAGACCTTCAGACCATAGAGAACATAAACTGGGATCAGAAGTTTGCGTACAACCCTTCTGGCGGCTGGAAGAAGAGCAGCACCAGCGTGAAGAACTACGGCAAACTGATCTACAGCTCCAAAGTGCGCTTTCGATTCCTGCACTGCCAGGTACAGTCAACAGGGGCCTTTGGAAACCATCCGTATCTTGGAGGACATGAGAGATATAAGAAATGCACAATGCTTTAATCTGGTATAGCCAATATCACAATAACAACATGGGATGTTACAAATGGGTGCATTTCAGTCAGTGTGTTCATGGTTCATGAGAAGTTACATAGCATTACCAACACCGTCTGTCAGTAAAAAAAAAAAAGAAAAAAAAAGAAAGGAAATGTATGAATGTAAGAATACTTTAAACTGAGCTGTTTATGTGTAAACAGCTCTGCTAGTCCCATAAAAGACTGCAGCTCCTTGAACAATCAGGACGTTGTTGTTGACAAGCCTGTGAAAAGAGATGACTGCAGGAACACAGCGCAGGCACAGTGAATCAGTGAGAGGGGATGGTACCTGCCTGTGTCTGAACATGCTGGCCGTGCAGTTCATTGCAAAACACTTCCTTGCTCGTCCTGAGAACACAGTCGAGAGCCGCCCAGTGTGGTGTAGGCTTCGCACTGGAGCAGAACACAGCCCTGGGCCGCACAGTTATATCATATCCTTGGTGGGAACCATTTTCACAGGCTGTTAAACACCTTCCACTGCCGCGTTTCCTCACAAAAACAACACTAAACTAAACTATGATGCAGATAAGATTCCCTGTAGACCCAAGCCGCCCGTACTTGTTTATATATCGTATTTGCATTCTTGCTAATCAAATTAAGCTAAACTGCTCTCTCTCGCTCTCTTTCCCCTGCCACAGGACATTCATGAATGCTACTTGGACTTGTTCCAGACACACCTACATTTTCTTTCTAACAACACCACTGGATTGACATATCAGGTAATGGGGCTTGTTCAGAGATGACTGCATGCTTTTTCACCCAAACAGCTGAACATCTGTATTGCGTTGCCAAGACACAAGATAAAGACTGCACGCCCCTCGGACTGTAACTGTGCACTACCTGTGCTGAACACGAGTGCTGAGCCAGGGGACGCTGTGTGGTTTTACTGCTAGACTCACCCCAATGCAACCACTTTAGTGTAAACTAAATGTCCACACTGATATGGTCTATTTTGTTTACTCCAGTTAGTAAAAAATATTAATGACCTTTGTTTGTTTAGCATGTTAAACTTTATTGAAGGGGTTCTACTAATGGTTATTATTATTAACATTATCATTAGTGTTGTTGCTGATGTTATTAATCATTATTCTTATTAATTATAAAGAAAACAACACTAATGTGACATATAGGTTCTGTCAGACAATAGGGAGATGAGGGGGAAGCAACAAAATCACACCAACATTTGCAAAGATTAAGATAAAGTCTGATAAAAAAAAAAAAAGTAATCCTGAAGGAATTGACAGGACAGGTAACAACGAAACCTTTGTCCGACATTTAACCTCTGGGCATTTTCATGTTCACACTCGGATTTTGGTTAACGCAATGGTTGACACCTCCCTACCTCCTTAGATAAATAGTGCACTGAAGTATAATGTGCACTACCTGGATTTTGTGTGCTCTCTAAGCCCGATCTCGGAGCCTGCAGGGGATGACCTCATAGCTCTCTGATGAGGCTTGTACAGTCATTATTCCCAGTGTTGGAGCAAGACTCGAATCCCAGGCAACATATAGTCTAGGAGAGACACGAGTCAGCTGTTATTCAGTAAGCGATACGCCCATCAGCTTCTCGTAAAAGCTCTGCACACCTGATATGGATTCATAAATTTTTTTACCATCCTGTGTTAATGAAACACACAAAAGCACTTCGATTACCTAAGAAAAAAGGCTCACAAGAACAGCACTTAATAACATTTTAATAAGGTAATATGCTGAGAGGGCTTTATCTATAATAATCTTTCTTTTTTCCTTTGTGTGCAGGGAACCCTACCATTGAAGGATCTGAGTGTTTTCAAGCTAGATAACAGTGGCATCGAGCCCAGCGAGTATTCGTTCCAGATTAACGGTGAGTTTAAAAAACATAAGAAAAGAACACTTCTAAAGACCAGGTGAACCAGAAAGCACCAAACTCTGAGGCAGCGACTGTGTGGTAAGAGGGCCTCGCTTGGGCTTTCTCTGATCAGAAACAATGATTAATAAGCTGGGAGTTTTTTGGGTCCGGGTGACTGTGTAGTATTTTTCAATCCTGATTTCGGATCTCTTCAATGACCTGTGAAACGTGTATATTTCCCTGCCTGCTGGGAGATGGTCAGGAAGTGAAGAACAGGCCTGTGTCCTCTCACAAGCAAAAGAGTTAATGGGTGGAGGTTAAAGTTTTTTAGACAACCTGATGTCCCCTCAAACAAGGTGGCATTTGTTTATTCAAGTTGAAGATAATCTTAGTCGGGTTGCAGGTAATAAAGGTTAGCCATCACCCCACCCCCACACACACGCACACTTCTGTCCCAGTTCCAAAACTCTGTGCTGCCGTCAGTGCGGCGGGGCAGGAGCCCGAAGGCCAGACTGCTCATGCTGAGGAAGGCGATCGAGCCAAGCTCCAGGAGTTAGTCAACAGGTGCTCTGCCAGCTCAGCTGTTGGCTGATAAAGCCACCATAAATATCCTCACAGAGCCAATCCCACAACCCAGCTTTTTTACATTGTATTTTGAAAGAAGCTTATCTCCTACCCATTCTCAAGGAAGCTAAAGGCCTGTTCATTCACTATCTATGCATCCTGAGGTAAACTCGGATTCTTGTTCATTTTAGGGGGTTTCTTTTTGGTTGTTTGTGGATGTTATGTGGCTTTAAATACAAAAGATTTAAATACAGAAAGTCAGAAGAGCAAATTAAGATCTTTTAGTCAGTTTAAAACTCCATTAGTGAACAACATTGACTCAATTTGTCTCCTTTCTCTTCTTCCTTCCATTAATTTTTTCTTCCTCGTGCCAGGTGTGAGCTTGAACCCTATCATAGTCTACTGTGCCAGTGAGGGCGACCTGGACATCTGGTTTGGGCACCTGAGCAATCAGGTGGAAATAAATGGGGGAACCGTTGCCTCACCTGCACCCAAACCATGCGCAAGAATAAAGGTATATTACAATGTTTTTATTTACATACAGAGAGGGAAATACAGAGATACAAAAAATGTACAACCCTGTGAATGAGACAGTTCCCAATTTTATATCTGAGAATACTGGTAAAAGAGAACATAGATAGAATTAACAAAGATAGATATCAAGATACAAGGAAAGATAAAGAAGAAATTAAATGAAAAAGTCGAGTAGAGTGTGCTGGTCAGTCGGAGTCATACCAGGGAGTGCAAGATTTCGCAAAGATAGCAGTTGCAGTAGAGGGGAGAGGAAATTCCCACACTGCAGTGACCTTTGAACTTCCTCTACCTGCATTCTGAGCACACCGATCGGTCTTGTGCAATATCTGTGTGATATGAATGAGTGCAACACTGTCATGGAAATAAATAGTAGTAGTCATAGTTAAAGGTTCAATGGCATCAACATCAGCCTAGACAGGCAAAAACAGGCTCTCCGGGAGCATAGCTAAAAAATATATTTATTTTGTTCCCCTATCGCTTCCAGAACCCAGCAGAGGAGAGCAAAGGACGAGAGGAGCTGAGGAGCTCTGTGCAGAACGAGCCGATATACGAGTGGGAGGGGTCACAGCGCGAGTCCCTGGGGCCCATGGCCTATGTCACCAAGGTGCGGCTGCAGCACCTGCCATGCCAGGTAAGAGCATCCTGGGGTCACACCACCATTCACAGAGGTCCCCCCCCCCCTTGGAAGTTCACTCAAGAGCCCCTCGGCACTGATCCTTAACCCGCCTGCTCTCAGCTTCCTCTCGTAACCTATATGTCCTTGTAATCAGTGTCTTAAAAGAATCTTCCTTGACGCATAAAACATAAAACCAAAAGAAAAAAAACACACACAAACCACAAAATTACACTATGAAGCTAACATCCAACCCCCACTAAAATCCATTGCCAACATCCTGTGCTGTACAATACATACAGCACTGAAACAATCAGCTGTGACAATGAAGGGAGTCACCTGGGTATTTAAACTAAGACGGCCCCAGGGCCCGACAGACCAGAATAGTAAGTGCACTGAGCATAACGACACTCGTCTGTCATCAAGGTGTAATGTTGGAGACACGGTTCCCTAGTAAAGAGTTCCCACCCATTCACCAGTCAGCCCCAGTTCTCACACAGACCCCCAGACACCCCCACCACGGCATCGTGCAACCCAGCTCTAACCGCTCGCCACACCTAGAGCACACCGTTTTGGTATGGGGCCTCGTCAGGGCAAGAATACCTTTGCCGAGCCAGGGGGGTGAGATGCCAGTGTGAAAGAAAGCAGTGAAGTTACTGTTGTAATAAGGGCACATCTCACGGCTGCAGGTGATTACACAAGCGCCACAGGCTGCGAGTCTGGGGGTGCATTTTGTCGCAGAGGGGCACTGCCATTTCACACTCTGCTCCACCAGCACGTGTCTTTATATACTTTGGCTTTTAATTAATCTGTATGCTTGGTAACGAGAGAATACAAAAACACACGCGCGCGCACAACACAGGAAACAAAGCTCTGAAATGAAGGTACCCACTCTTGCTAGAATCTCATGAACCTCATCCCCAGTGAACTACCTGCTTCTGGTGCGTTTCCAGGGCTGTCTGTGATGTAATCGTCTAAACGTTGCCTCCTCAGGACCAGCACGAGAGGCTGCTTGTCTTGTACCCCTCAACCCTCATCATCCTGTCAGACGAAAACAACCATCTATTCTACAAGGTAGGCAATGGAAAATAGACCTGCAGGTCATTTTAAGGATACAGATCATATAGGGTCAGATGAATGACTCTTTATCATATTCTAGTGAATAAGATATAAAACAAATACATATAATTTGTCAAATGCATGTATAATAACCATTATTGCTGCTCTGGGAAACAAATTAATAATAACCATCATCATGAGAATGCTGATTAAGTCTTACTCACGTCTAACAAGGTGTTGTTTCATTGCAGGGAAAACTTCCTCTCAACATGATTACTGTCTCCACGAACAACAAACAGCAACAGTCAAACACTTTCCTGATCGAGGGTGAGTAGAGAATGGAGATGTGGGGGTGTGTGCGTTGGGGGAGGGGGTTTTGGCTGACCGGTGTTTTCTTAAAAAAAAAAAAAAAAAAAGATTCTTGAACAATGCTCTTCAGGAAGGAGTTCAGAAACTCACAGCACTCTATTTGTGTTTGCTGTTAGGGAAGCTGATTAATCCCATCGTGGTTTCCTGTTTGAATGAGTTTGAGTTCCATGAGTGGATGCGTCACCTCACTGTGGCCCAAGTCCCAGTGCACGGCCCACTGGCACCCGTCTATGACACCATCTACACGCCGACCAAGAAAGAGGTAAGACTCGTGCAGGAAGCGGTTTGGAAGTATGATTTTAATTATTGGGTGAACTGCTAACTTTACATATGTATGTATTTATTCAGGGGTGATGCCTGTAGTGAGAAGCAGTTTTTCTCAAATTAACCACAGTGTACAATGACAGATGTAGGAAAGAGAGAAAATAAGATTGAAAGAGAAAAAGAAAACAGACGTGTGCCCTCGGTCCAAGAGACTCGTGGCCCTGGCATGACAGTGCTCTCTCTCCCCACCCCAGGCTCCGGAGCTGCACAGATGGGGCAGCAGGGGCAGCAGGGGCAGCCAGGCACAGTCGGAGCCCCAGCCCCCACGCCTGTCCTACGAGCCTCCCCCGGTCAACCACGCTGAGCAGCTTCTGTCCCCGGGATACACGGAGCCCCTGTGTGTGAGTGTCCCACTGCCCTCCTCCCGCTCAGTAGCCCCCACCCAGAGATTACACGGCTTAACTCTATTAAGAGGATCCTACGTGGCGTAATTGGACTGGCAAGCTTCACCCAGTGCCTTAAATATTTTGCATGCATGCATTTTTTGTGTGTAATGTAGGTTAAGGCGTATTGTAAATACATTAACAAATACATGCATTTTGTCACCTTAGTGTACTTTGTAATGACCTTTTCCAACGTGCGTCACTCGGGATAAGGTGCTACGACTAAAATACTTTGCATCACATTCATCAGCTGAGTCAGTGACAATCAAATACTTACACACAAAAAAAAAACATCTATTTTACCATGATTTACTTCAATGTTGTGCTTGTATGAAAATATTTCATTTAGATGATCTATCTGAGCTGCCAATTTCAAGGAAACAACAAAACAAACAAACAAAATAAACAGTTTGTTTTTAAGTAGAGTTAACAGGAAGAGCACCTCCTTAAAAGTAAATAATGAACACCCTCAAATCCTTACTGTTTGTCCTGATAAGAGCTGTATTGGTGTGTGTGTATCTCTGCACCAGGTACATTCCCAATACAGGCGTGCTTCTTTACACTAAACACAGAGATTAAACAAACTTGGTAAGAATACTGTTCAACTAACATCAGATGGAGCATTATCATCTGGAAATGACTTCCTCTGATTTGCAGCCTTTCTTTATGTTCTTGTGTCACCATCAATCAAATTACAAAAAATAAAAAATATATTAACAATTCAATATTTATATAATATCATTAGAGAACTGATGTAAGGAGTGTAACCTGTCTGTTATTTTAATGCACAGTTCTCCAGCCGCCCCACCTCCACGCAGTCTCAGCAGAGCGGCCACATGATTGGCAGGAGCAGCAGCATGTCGTCGGGGGCAAAGCCCATCCTGGACACCCGCCCCTCGTCTCTACGCAACTCCTCCGCCAGCCGCAACTCCTACGCCTCCATCCACACGCCGAGGTCACCGTTCTACAACACCCCCTACACCCACCTGCAGCTGGAGTGCCCCGTCCCTCATGCAGACAAACTGCCACTCATCAAGGTACGCCATACCCCCCCTTCCAGTCTATCTGAAGTCCGTCACACTCCCACGCCAAGCCCTGACCTCACAGAGCTGAGGGTTACCACTGGCGATGAGGCATGAGGATAAGCAGCTGCCATTTAAAAGCAATCACCCCTATCCCTGATACCGATTGTCAGTGATAATTACAGTCAGGGGCAGAGCAACTATTAGACCGACTAAGTGTCGCCAACATTTGAGGGGCGTAAAAAAAAAGTGGGATGCCAAAAAATGAGTCAACTGCGGAAAAAACTGAAATGTCACATAAAGTTAGCTACATCACAGCAGGCATATCATAGAGATTACTCAGCAATAGTAACAGCCTGTTTAACAAGCGATCATTTTAGTCAGTCTGCTGAGGCTGCTGGGGGAGGTGGGGGCACCCAGGGGGACAGTTTGCCTAGGGCGCCAATTACGGCATTGCAGTGATCTAATGATACTGCAAGCCCACAGATCTGCAGTGAGGAATAAAGCTGGGTGAATTTTTCTTTTCTTTTTTCTAGAATACTCTTTGCCAAAATTGTTCTAAACCAGTTCCAAACCTTGACTATATATGACAATATAGAGCAAATAAACCCTTTCATGGTTTTGTTTATTTGAAACTACCCTGTGCAAGTAAAACCGCATGTAGTCATAAAGACTTCAGACTGGCCAGCCAACAAGACTTCAGAAAACAGAACCACAGAGAGACAGATAAAGGAAATTCATTACAATCAGAGATAAACAAAGGCATGTAATTAACCTTTTTCTCTCCTATTCCTCTATATGTGCAGTCCAACAGCTGGAGCACCTCCCACACGTCAGTACAATACCAGCCATCGATCAACCAGAGGCATTCTGACATGTGTGCCCCCAGAAAGCCCCTGTCACCCCTGTATGATGACCCCTACACGCCTGTGGTGAGTGCGTTTAGACTGTGTACAGATCGCACCAGCATACGACAAATAATACAAGAAACCTTTACAATGCCATCCTACTGCTTCTTGTTTTTCTTGTTTTTTTTCCCAAAACAAATATACACAACAAAAACACATACATTTTAAGGATTTATGTATTTATTCATTGAAGTGATGTATACTTTCTTGCTGATCTGACACTGTTCTAGAAAAAGGGTTTGGTATCTGCATTTCAGAGTTTTAAAATCATACTTTAGAAAACTTAGCCCACCAATGCCCCCTCACCCTGAATATTCACCTGTTAACATCGTTGCCAAGCGGAAGTGCGTTTCACTACTCCAGAAACCCCAAGGGCCCAGTCCGCTACACAGCTGCCACTGCACTGCTCCTACACCTGTTTCTCTCTAATGAGATAGTGGCCCACCCAGGCTGTCCCGTTTTGAATGAATCGCCCTTTAGAGTGCTAACCTATCGCTCTCTGCTGTAAAGTCTGTTTGCCATGTTGTCCATTTTGTAACATTAGGAGATTGCTTGCCATTTTTTGTTTGTTTGTTTGTCTTAGGTCGTTCCTGTATGAATTGTGGACCTAAATGTTGTTTTTGTTTTCCCTGGCAGTCCCCTTCTGGACAGTGCTGGCAAGGTGGCCAAGAACAGCCTGCCCTGCCCACCTCTTTCAGGCTGTGCACCCCCCCCAAGGGCAGGAGGAAGAGGGAAATGCCCACAATGGCACAGGACGCACACAGCAGCCAGTGGGCAGATGTGCAGCGGGCAGAGGCTGTCTCCAAACTTAAGCTGCTGCCTCTGCCTTCTGTAATGCCAGGGCACAGCAGCACACCGGTGAGCACAGACCCCCGATTGGGCCTCTCTGGTCTTATAAGCTCTGCTGGAAATCCCACTTGGGGAAACAATCCTAGCATGTGCAACTAAAAGCAACAAACCAGAACAAAATACTCTCAGAGGAATGCATAATATGCACCTTGCACAGCAACTCATGAATTATGTTAAAGCTTTTTTTATGTTATTGTATTAAATTAAGGGTGGGGGGGTATATCTTGCTGTGCCACTAACACACAGACCCAGGGATCATTCAGCGATACAGTGCATGCAAAATTAAAAAATCAAAGCATTGAACTTATGAAGCTGTGAAGCTCTCCCTGCGAATGCCACATCTTATCCCGTTGAGCTGTGCAGGTCCAATTCCAATCTCTGGCAACTGTGTGTAACTAAATTCTAATGCAATGGGCGATGGCTTGGCACACATAGACGGCTCAACTGTCACATTACAGGCTCAACCAGATTTGCTTGGCACTCTGGGAGGGACATACTATACATAAGCATGACTGCATCAATAAAACATCTTCCTTTTCATTATTCTTTGCAGAAAACCTACCCGTTACAGGGCAGGCAGATGTCAACAGATTACTTACAAGGTAAGCATGTTTGGAATGCCGCCACAAAAAGCTGCACTTGCAGAGAGATAACTCCTGAACATACAATGGGATCCTGACCTTTTTGCAAATCACTCAGTGCAACACGATTCTGTTTCTCATTGCCGATTATCAGGAGCGCTAACTATGCCATACATCAGAAGGAGTGGGTAACATCAAACTATTTACATACCGCACATATGTATACCATCCAATCAAAGCTCAACAGTCTGAAGTGAATATTTTCACTCATACTCTTTTGCTTTGCCAACCTCTAAATCTTGGGCAAAACAGTATTTAAATGTTGCCTTAAGTCCAGCTCTGTGAATAGCTAAGCGAGGCAACAGGTTGGCCGCTCCCACTGTGAAGTTTTATGTACCCTGCAACAGCCGCAACCGTGTGCTTCCTCTCGCAGAGTAAATCTGCACAGAGGTGTCTGTTTGCTCAAATGCACAGGGCTCTCGATCTCTGATTTTAGCATGACCTTTCTCTTAGTTATGCTGACTATCCCAGCAGATGCCGCGCAGCAGTCGGTCTGTGTGTGTGTGTGTGTGTGTGTGTGTATATGTGTGTGCCACTCAAGACAGGACATGTTGTGAAAACCATTCACAGGCACCAGAAAGACTTAGCAAAAGCTGGAGAAATAGATGGGTTAGTGGGTTTAGTCAAGCACGGCAGACTGGGTGGGGAGGCTTTAACTCCCTCTCTGTGTGTGGTGGGGGGGTGTTTAATATATTAAACCTAAATATATCCCACATAACACCAAGAGAACGCTTCTGTTGCTTCTGAACGGATCACTCCAACACCCTACTAGGATCTTAGAAAATTATTCCAGAAACTCGTGGGCACTCTGTAAACTTGTGAATTCCAACATCTGCATAACTGGGTCAGATACAGCCATTCCTGATACACTGCTAGCAAATTATATCCTCCTGTATCTGTTTTCTGGTTTGAGCAATTTTACAGTCAAGAAAAAAGGGAAAGGTTATTAACAATCTAGGATACTGTTTAATTTGTAAGAGAAAAATAGCCTAGACACTAAATATTTGCTCTGAGCAGCAGTAAAAGTATCTGAAGATAGCAGGGTTCAGACAGTACCAGACAAGAGCTACCCTACTCCTAATGGGGTTTGCTCAGTCGAGTTCAGGTCATGTGGCTCTCATTGACAGTGCTTTTCCCCTTCCCTCCCCCAGATGAAAACGCTTACCTGAAACCTGCGGAACCAGATGACCTGGACGTGGATTATGATAATGTTTGGGAATGCGAGTCAGAGCAGAAAATGATTCATCCACTCAGGGTGATTACGCCACACCGGACCTTTATGGATCTGGGAGGGAGAGACGTCAGCGCTAAGTCAACACAGGAGAGATGGTCATAAACTGACAAGCCCGGCTTGGGGGCCTGGCCCGAGCAGAGCTGCGTTTAGTCATCTGTTCAGACTGGGCTCTGGCAAAGCTATGCAAACAGACACTTTCAAAGCTTCTGCTGTTCCGATGCTTTGGATGAAACAAAACACCAAAACATCTTGCGGTTAACAGCCTGAAATATCTACCTACATTTCCTCTTCCATTATTATAGTTTTCTGTTTCTTTAGCAGTTAATTCTTAGCTTCCCACACTCAATTATTTAAAAAACCTTAGAGGAAAGCTATGTCTCCTCTTTTTTTGTTTGGCTCCTGACTAGTTGCAGCGCTGTGACTCTTACACAGATGGGGAAACATGATTCAGTTTTTTCCAACTTTTAAGGATGTTCATGACAAAAGGGGGGGTGCAGGGGAGCCTCGGGAGTAAAAAACATCCTGTTGTTCTTGAAATGACCAACTTGAAACAGTTTTCAGGTGCTGAAGGAAATGGAACTTAAGTGCTTTCATGTGCACAAGAAAATAGGATATTTTTTCCCATTGGGGGGACTGTGGGCGAAATCCATATCTGTGGAGTGTGCAACTGGCCTGCAGTATGATAACTGGGAATACAAAGATCAATTGGCATACTGTACGAGTGCATGTGGAGTATGAGGGAAGTGTTCAGTGCCAAAGGGGTATACAGCAAAGAAGATCAGGGTGGCAAAGAACAATGGGCACTGACAATATAAAGAATACCTATTATACTTAAAAAAAAAATGAATGTTATACATTTTCTTCTTCACTGCTTTCATTTTACAGTTACAGCCATGTTTACATGTGGACGTTACAAAAAAATCAAAAAATGTACACCGAACTGCAAAAACAAGCATTGTTTTCTATCGGCTAAGTTGCTTTTCACTTTAAAATGTAGCATTTCATAATTTGTAGCATTGTGTAAATAGGTTTTATTGTATTAAAATAAGTTTACGTTTGATCTATATTATTTACTTTATCACTAAATGGGCTCAGGCAGATACAGTAGTGTTGTATAATTGACTAATAGTTCAAAAGCAGCAGCAATACAGGAGGCTACATTATTTTAACAAAGAAATGCTGCCCAGGTACACACAGATAGGCATTTAGTGAGATATGCAAATGTCTTATTCTACTTTATTTGTAAATAGTGAAGGTTTTCAGCTGACTTCAGTCTGTGCCCTCTGCTTGGTACCATAAATATAAAATGCATTGCTTTGTAATGCAAGACGATCTGAAAACATGAAGATCTTTTAATTACATTCATATTTTATTTATTTCGTTCTTAACTTGGTTAGTTTTGTTAGATTTTGTTGTTTGTTTTGGATATTTATTATAATTTTGAAAATAAAAATGGTTGCATTTCTAACGAAGTCTTGCTTTATTATTTATTTATATATACATGTTTATAGGCCTATTCCTTGAGCTAGACCAAATGTGAGCTGCAATATTACTAAAGGCCGAAAGTACACAGTATAGGCCTGTATATAATACATTGAATGTATTTATTTGACGGACATTATACAATGCCACTACTTTCAACACCAGCCAACTTAGCCAACATTGCGAAGAGTAGATTAACCTTAAATATAAAATATAGCACAATCATACACACGTAAAATCGATACACTTCTGATTGCAATCGGTATTGTATTGCAGTTCTACCCAATAACTGATTTCCTTTAATGATTTTGAGTTTTAACATTAAACCTGGCGTGCATCACTTCCACTGAGCAGCGGCCTGTTCCTCCTGCACACGGGTAGTAGGGATGGAGAGTCGATCTCAGAAAAATCGATTCGCGCTTATTTCGACCATGTTCGGTAATCGATTGTAATAATGTGAACTAACATTAGTACATACGGGACTTAAGTATCTATTATTATTATTATTATTATTATTATTATTATTATTATTATTATTATTATTATTATTATTATTCCCTGGTAAAATAAGGTCTGGGGTTGGTGTGTAGTAATTCTATCCGAGTTGTCGTAAAATCTTAGTAGTGTAGT
Source organism: Amia ocellicauda (assembly GCF_036373705.1). NCBI lineage: Eukaryota > Metazoa > Chordata > Actinopteri > Amiiformes > Amiidae > Amia > Amia ocellicauda. The sequence continues at coordinate 17,257,317 of NC_089867.1, read as the reverse complement.
TTGGTGTTGCGTGGTAAAAACGCGTTGAATATATTGTGCTTTACCAAGGTAAAATCAGAGTAAATTGTTAGGGTAAAACACAGTAAAGTGTAGGGGTAGGTTAGGGGGCGTCAACTTGTCCCCGGAACTAGTCTGCGTGCCGCCGAACAAAAGTGGAAAAGGACCAAACTCCCAGCCGCCCTCGAACTCTACCGCTCCCTACTGTCCACATTCTCGTCCTCTCTCACCTCAGCCAAGAAGTCTTATTTCCAATCTCTCTTCGAATCCACTATCAACAACCCCCGCAAACTCTTCTCCACCTTCTCCTCCCTCCTTGCCCCCCCCTCCCCCTCCTCCTCCCTCATCTCTCACTGCTGATGATTTCGCCTCCTTCTTCTCCTCCAAGATGCCACCTCTCCTCAGAACTACCGCCCTGTCTCCCTACTTCCCTTCCTCTCCAAGACTCTCGAGCGGGCGGTCCACCGTCAGCTCTCGGACTTTGTGTCCCAACACTCACTCCTTGATCCTCTGCAATCCGGCTTCCGCACAGCTCACTCCACAGAAACGGCTCTGCTGGCTGTCACTGACTCCCTCAGCCGTGCTCGGGCGGCTTCCCTCTCCTCAGTCCTCATCCTCCTTGACCTCTCTGCAGCATTTGACACCGTCGATCACTCCATCCTCCTCTCCTGCCTCGCTGACCTTGGGATCTCTGGGACTGCTCTCACCTGGTTCTCCTCCTACCTCAGCGACCAGTCCTAGCAAGTGACAGGGCGAGGCTCCTCATCCACCCCCAACCTCTCCTCACAGGCGTTCCCCAAGGCTCCGTCCTGGGCCCGCTCCTGTTCTCTCTCTATACTCGCTCCCTGGGCCCCCTCATCGCTTCCCATGGCTTCTCCTAACACTTCTACACTGATGATGCCCAGATCTTCCTGTCTTTTCCCTCTTCTGACCCTGTCATCCCCTCACGCATCTCTTCCTGCTTGTCTGCTATTTCCGCCTGGATGCACTCGCACCACCTCAAGCTCAACCTCTCCAAATCAGATCTCCTCTTTTTCCCCCACTCTTCCTCACCTTCTGCTGACCTCCCCATCTCGATCCCCGTGGAATCCACCACACTCTCTCCTTCTTCTTCCGCTAAAAATCTAGGAGTCACCCTCGATCCTGTGCTCTCCTACTCCCAGCACATCACCACGCTGACGCGCACCTGCAGATTCTTCCTGAGCAACATATGCCGGATCCGTCCCTTCCTCACCGACTACTCAACTCAGCTGCTCGTCCAGTCACTGGTCCTCTCCTGCCTGCACTACAGCAACTCCCTCCTGGCCGGCCTGCCTGCATCCATTACCCGCCGCTCCAGCTCATCCAGAACTCTGCGGCTCGCCTGGTGTCTCTCTGCCACGATTCGCACACGCTACTCCACTGCTCCGCTCCCTCCACTGGCTCCCGATAGCGGCACGCATTCAGTTCAAGACATTGACCCTCACCTACCGCTGTCTCGACCACACTGCACCAAGCTACCTTCAGTCACTCGTCTCTCCATACATCCCATCCAGATCACTGTGCTCCTCCAGTGCCAGAAGGCTAACTCTACCTCCTCTCCACTCTCCTTCCTCCAGAGCCGCTCCTTCTCATCTCTGGGCCCTAAGTGGTGGAACGACCCGCCCACCGAAGTCAAAACAGCAGAGTCCTTGACCTCATTCCGGCGCTTACTCAAGATGCATCTCTTCCGACAGCACTTGTAATATTAGTCCTCTATCCCTGCTAGATAGCACTTCAGCTTGTTATGTATTATTCTGAATAATGTATTATTTTGTACTATGTAAAATGTATTATTTTGAATTGCTATGTTTTAGCTAAGCTGAATTTGTAATGATTGATGCCTTGTACTTCTCTGTATTTTTGCACTTATGTTGTAAGTCGCCCTGGATAAGGGCGTCTGCCAAGAAATAAAAATAATAATAATAATAATCATAGGCGTCCCCGCACGGCCGCCAGCAGCACCGCTGTCTATCCCAGAATGCACCTGTTGGGCTGTGTCACGGTCAGTGTGGCAGGAGGGCCGACATGGAAGCACTAACTGTGCATATGAGCCCTGCCTAATAAAACTGCAGTCTTAGTTAATTAACCGTCACTCTGTCTCTAGTCGCTGATTGAGATCACCTATGAGGGACTGCGGATCTCTAAGGAGCGGGGCTGGTTTGCACTGTAAAGCAGGGTACAGAACAGTAGTTACAGCACATAGTTTTGAAGATCAGTTAGATAGTACCGGCCTGCCCCCTACTGGCAGCATAGGTATCACCTGAGAGTGACAGCCAGACATCCTCATCCCTGGAGCCACAACATCAGGGCTAACAAGGTGAGACAGAGAGAGAGAGAGAGAGAGAGAGAGAGAGAGAGAGAGAGAGAAAGAGAGAACAAATATATGGTTTGTCTGTTTTATTGGACACTGTAACACATTACATTTCACAAAATCAACACAACATCCATCACATTTCTAGACACTCATATACAAAGAAAAATAGATTAATTAATTGAGATAAAAAAGCATCTATGAGTCACTCACTGATACACTAAAGCTGCTGCAGTTTTTTAAAATATTTTAGATATTTTCACACGCTTTTCTCTTTCTTTCTTTCTTTCTTTCTTCCTTCATGTTCAGTTTATATATATACTTAGCATTTTAACACAATAAATGGGTGAAAATAAATCTACAATGTACCATAGCATAGATCTCAGCCACTTATTTCATATCTAATTAATTACGGTAAGTTTACCTAATTTTGACACCTTGTTTGAAAAATCAATTGGACCCATTTAATAAAAACAGCAGAGTGTCTTACCCTGAAGTGATGCATAGAGGTGAAGGGGTGGGTTCTTGTTCCAGCAGGACTCTTAATTATTAAATTGAACCCTAAATTAAACCATCATTGCTTAATTGGACCTTTTTCAATAAGTCAGCTGGAACAAAAACCCAAATTACACAGCAGTCCTCTGGGACCAGGGGCTGAGAAGACACTAAAATTCCCTCACCTCCACTTCCATGACTTCAGTTCAGCTCAAGACTTCAAACCCCTTCCCTCAAGATTCTTTCTTTCTTTATTTTATTTTTAAAAGAAACCTTCAGATAAATCCATACACACACCAGAATTCTATGATTCCAGTCCTCCAGGGCCACAGTCCAGCAGGTTATATAGACAGGTTTCTTTATATGGTCGCCTGCCATACACCTGGGATAGGGGATACATACAGGTGCCCTTAAGTGAATAATTTGGTTCGATTACGAACGTAAGATCACAGGTGGAATGAAAACCCGAAGACACCCCAGGCCCTCAAGGAACTGGGTTTGAAGAAAGCTGGGCTGCACACCTGGATCCCCGGCCTAGCCTGGGTCTCACTCCCTTGCCACACACTTTACAATCAAGACACACCTACTTATTCTGTGAACACATACCATTCCCTGTATAAGAAAAAAATATGTATATATATATATATATATATATATATATATATATATATATATATATATATATATATATATATATATATATATTTGTGTGTGTGTTTTACAATTTTTATACATTAGATTTGTTGGGATATTCAAAGCTCAGTTCATGTATACACTGCTGTTATACACATGGTATTCCAGATTTATTTACCTCTGTTTTTTCATGTTGTTGTTGTTTTACTCTGTGATGGCAAGATCATATTTTATGTACAGGAACTAGAAGTCTACAAACATCCAGCAACACTGTGTTATCCATGGCTTCTATTATCACAGATACTTTAAATTACAACACCGGAACAATGGGATTTCACTCTCATCTAATATTATTTACATCGATTTAAATATTTCCTTCCAAACACAGTATGCATCATTTTTTCTTCTGGGTTAAAACTAAGGCCTAGTCCCAGAGAGCCAGCTGGCACATCCTGGTAGCTGTTCTTGCCGGTGGGATGGTTTGCAGAGGTTCATTTCACGGCACATCTGCTGGCTTGCCCTTCTTGACATACCTTCTCAGGTATCGTATGGCTGAGATAGCGCTGACGTTTGCCAATAAAGCTGAATAATATTTAGAGAGAAAGTTATTTCCATGAGCAGAAATTCAGCGGCTTGTGTATACTTGCAAAATGGAAAACATCTTGGCAAAACCTACAATTGCTTTTTTTTTGGGGGGGGGGGGTTAAAAATGTTAAGGAAACAATAAGAACTGAAGAATAACACGAATCTTGTAAATGCCTGCAGTACCCCCTTAAAGAAAACACATTTAATGCTGTCAACATAACTTAGTTTTGTTTGCTTTAATGTTGGCTTTCTTTCATTTGTAAGGCATTTTAAGGAAAAATCGGTAAAGATCTGTTAGGGCCTTCTTTATCTGTTTTCTTTATCTACACTTTACAGGGGGAAACTTAGGCAAAATTGTTTTGTTTTGGGTTACCTACCTGCTTTCCAGGCATCTGCAGCTTGTGGATTAGATGACTTCAGCACCCAGGATGCAAAAGCAATGCAGACTAAACACATATCAGACTGGTTCACCGACAGCAGAAAACTCTCTTTTCCTATGTGGGAAATAAAAAGGGTGGCCAGAAAAGAAAGGCAGTTTTAGCACAGTTTGGCATGGAAAAAGGAAAGCAGATTCCAAGATACTAGTATTATCAAGATAAATGTCTGGTGAATAATCTGATAATAATTCCTACTGAAAAAAAATGTTTGTTGTAAAAAAACAAATGTAAAGCTCAGGGGCTCAAGGGAGGAGGAAGGCAGCGAAAGGAGGGATGGAGAGAGACAGAAAACAGGAACAAAATGAGAATAGAACTCAGGAAGGAAGGACAATTAACATGAGGCAGGATACAAACCAACAAGGATGTGCAGCAGGAGGCTATGTGCCGGAGGGAGGGGGACACGGTGTGCTGTCCCCATCGGCATCTTCAGATTTTTTTTTTTTAAAGGATTGCAACCCATTCTGCATGTGTGGTGGTTACTCAAGTGTGACTGTTGATTTTTTATCCATTGAATCAGCAGCTGCAATCACCTTCTTAATAATGAAATTCATCACAACGAAGTCCAATTAAGCTGGGGATGAAGGTGCTGTAAAATGGAAAATGGGCGGGACAGACGGCCCTCCCTGTGAGCTGTCCTTCGCACTATCCTGTCTCTGCTGCTGACTGGAGCTGAGGGTCTGTGTCAGAGACCTGGAGCTGCTGGCTGAAGTGCACACGTCTCGCTAAGACTCTTCATCACTGAAGTCTGACAGCAGGTCGCTTCCAGGGTCAGAGCTAAACCCCTGCTTCCAACGACCCCAGCTCCCACACCACCGTACAATGACTCAGACGTGCCTGACACCTCACCCCGGGTGCATCATAAACCAGGCAGCTTCCTGCACTCTCACGCAGCAAGGTCAGATTCTTTTCCAGTTAATGAAGTGTCTGGGCTGGAGGCCTTGCAGATCCACACAGGAAGACTGAGCACAAGCCAAGCTGCCTCAGCAAGATCAGTCTTTGCTAAAGTCCATAGCTGAGCATGAAACACACTTTGTGTTATAAATGTAAAACGGATAATAACATCCTCCCTAGACACAGGTTTAGGTATCAGGAGTGAAGCACATTCAGTGTATATCCCCCTTCATCTGGGGCTTGGCCCTTTCCATAATCTGAATTTAACAGTGCTTTTTAAAGATGTTTATGACACAGGGGTTGCAGAGGACAAATAATAAAGAATATACAAAACAAAACAATTAATAAAATGCAATTGTAAGTAACTGCAACATCTTTGCTGGGCCTCCCCAAGGAACTCAATCAGTTTCTCAGCTTTTTTTTTTTTTTTTTTTTTAGTCTATTTGTCATTTCCTCCAATAAACTCAATACCTAAACAGCCAGGCAAGGCACACATCCACTAGAGCACCTCCGTCAATAAAGCAGGTAACGTCCTGTTGGATTAGACCAGTTGCTCACTAACAATGCAGCTGCAGGGTCCGGTTGAATGTGCAGAGGGGGCTACGTGTGAATGACATAAGTCATTCCACAGATTGTGGAACATTGGCGAGTTCTAGAAGCAGAACAAAGCAAAGGCAGAACTCACTGTATTCCCTGTGAATAGAATGGGGCGGAAAAAATCCCGTCAGATAAAATCGCATTTTTTTCAGTTTTTACTTTTTATGTGTCTGTGAAGGTTGTTGTTTTTTTCCATTCCATAGAAGAATGCGCTGTTACTTTTGACTCACTGCACCACATGTTTTTGGTCCTGGCATTGTTTTCATCCAGTAACAAAAAAAGACACCCCTTACGCCGTGTAAGCAGGCTGGAAACTGTCGAATGAGTTTCGCCCTAGGTTTGTCTTTACAGATTGACAGATTCCAAGTAAATGCTTATTAGAGGGTGTGAAAAGCATAGCCTAAGTGAAATGCATTGACTCATTATTGGAGCCACAGTATATGCGTAGGAGACTATATTAGTAATTACCTCGAAATCAAAGTTGAAGCACTACATTAACCATTTCCAATTGTTTATTTGGAGCTGGAGATTGGGGTGCTTTGTGTGTTATTAGTTAGGTCTGATTTTCAGTTTTTAAGTAGCCAGCAGTAGGGTACACAGGAAATACACAATGTTTTCTTATATACTTTTATGAACTGGCAATAATTTGTATTATTAAAATATATAATAATGAAATGTGTTTAGACCACTTAAAAGTCACATGATTATGATAGAAGATTCTTAGTGGAACTGCAGTCAAACCATGGAGCCTCTGACATTGGGTTTAACCCTGAAAAAAACTTCATATAGTAATGAAAACAGAGTGTCTAAAGACTAGGATTCAGGCAGTAGCTTACTTGGCATGGCAAGCGCTGTCCTAGAATCTGTGCCTCTCTTCCCTTGCTCCTCCAGGTGTCTCAGAATCTGCTCTTTCAGGAAGCTGAGTGCCATCGGTGGGCAGTCATCATCTCGTTTCTCCCAGCCTTTGGCTGGACCCTTTTTCCTGCAGACAGATCCCTTCTTCCCGTCCTCCGCTGCTGAAGACGAGGATTGGTGGCCATCCCCAGTGCCTTCCGTCCGTCTCAGGAAGCGTCTCCCTCTCAGAGACATGAGGTTTCTCCAGAAAAAGCTCTGGTCCAGGTCCCTGTCAGTGAAGAAGTGCTCATAAGCGTCAGGGCCAGAGACGGCAGAGGGGGTACTGGTGCAATGATCGACACGTGTCACCACGCGGATTGGCCCGCTGTCTTCCTGGTCCTCCACTCCAGCTTCAGGAACACCTTCAAAAAAACTATCATACACCTCCGGCACCGGGAGAACTTTATCGGAGCAGGAGGAAGAGGAGAAGATTGGAATAGGCTCGTTCTGGTCACTTTCTGATCCCTGGATGATAGGGAAGAAAAAACTCTCTGTCTCAAATTCGGAAAAGAAATAGTCATACATCTCGGGAATGGACTTCTTGCTCACGTCTTCGTTGGCAAAAGACACGCCGGAACCCGTCGCTCCCTGCACATCGAACAAGTACTCGAAAATCTCAGGTACAGAAATCATGTAGCTCTCCGTTGCGGCTGCAGGTGAGAAATAGGGCTGCGGTGGAATTTCACTTCTAGAAGAGGATTCACTTTCCCCACCAATGTGTACATGATCAACATCAGGGTTTAGGGGGTCCCCAAAGGACGAGCAGCTTTCTTCTGCTTCAGAGAGTCTTGTCTGCAAAGAGACACACCTTGACACGAGCCTTTGTTCTGGTTCAGTTTCCAAAGCACGCAAATCCTGCACGCTTACGTTCTTGTATATCTTCTTGATGCCCTTCGTTCTGGTGCTGCCTGGGAAACAAGGAGCTTCAGACCTGGAGATGGAGGGGATCTCCCCAGATTCACCCTCCCACACCTCCCCTTTATGGTATGAAAGCTCTTGCATGCTGGTCTGCACAGGAGTGTCCTGGGGCTCTAGGGTGGGGTCGGTGCTGGAGTCCTGTGTTTGGGAGAACTCCTCGAAATCCGAAAACATGGAGATATCATTTCCACTGGACAGGTCAGGCTTGTCAGGTGAGTCCTCCAGGTGTGTGAAGTAGCCAGAGTCAGAGGTGTCCGAGACGTCTGTCATGGTGGCGTCGTGAAGGAAGGGGCCCTGGGGCTGCTGGCCACTGTCCATCAGCTTGATGTATAAAATGTCGTTGATCGTCAGCTTCTCCATTTCTTCCCAGAAATCTGAGATCACGTGAACTTGGGGGGCGTTAAGCGGCTGCATGCAATCCAAGGCTTTGCTTTTGCTTTCACTGTTTGTTACTAAAGCGCAAGCCATGGCATCGTGACTGTGTTCAAGCTCATCTGGCACACAGCGCTCCAGGACAATCTGCTGTGCCTGATCCTGGTGAGGATCTCCTGTCGGCAAACTGTCTCCGGGAGGTAATCCCTCTGTTCTGAATTCTAGCTGCAGCAAAGAGTCCTTCTGGGTGTTATTGTCAGCTACAGCCGGAGTGTTTTGAGGCCATGCAGAGTCGCGGAGCACTGCAGCACCGAAGAGATCACAACTCTCAGCCGGCGCTGTTTCCTCGCTTATTAAGAGCAGGCTTTGGTCTGTGTGACACTCTGTCCTGCTCTCCTGTTCAGGTGTGGGGAGCCTTGCAGCAGAGTGGCCGGACATCGCGTATGAGCTGTCACTCGTGGCCAAATGGGCAGAGCTTTCTTCAGCTACTTCAGAACTTGAGGGAAGGACAGGGGCTGTGTTATGTGGCTCATCTATCGCACTGACGGTGCATCCTGAGACTGTGTTATAAAGTGATTTCAGCTGACCCAGCGGATCTGCTACAGCCACTACTCCCGACCCAACACGCACAATGGTCACAGTATCAAGTGGGCTGTCTGGCTGCACGTTCAGTGCGGTGGGGTGAAGAGACTCTGATTCCCTTGTCTCAGTGCTCACACACGCCTCATCCGCATTGTCGATGCACAGGTATGCCAAATGTCGTTCAGTTTTGCCATCTTCTGCATGTGCCGATCCACCGTGCCCATTCTCCATTTGCCAAAGGCTAGAGACATCTTCATGCTGGAGTGTTGCAAGGCTCTCTCTGAGTGACTGCTCTGCCTCTGTTGGATGGCGCTGATCTTTGCAACCGCTGCTGTAGTCAGTAAGGGGTGACCATGCAGGTACAGGCAGGACTGCGGAGCTGCAACACTCTGAAGCAGACTCTCTGCCTGCCAAAGCAAAATCCCTGGGAGAAGTCTGCTGGTGTAAGTTGACCCTCTCTTTAGCTATTTCTTGTTTTAGTACATTAGGAGCCTCCCACCCCCCTTGGTCCGCTGTTCCTGCTGATACAGAGGCTGCTGGCTGGCTGGCCAGCTCTTGCACCATTCCAGTTGCTGAGGAACACTCCCCATCCCCACTGACAGCAGGTATTCCAGTTGGGTTTGGATGTTCTTTTAAGGAATTTGAAAAATCCTCTTTGGTGCCTGCCTGACAATAGTCCATGCTTAAAGACCCAGTTCCCTGTCTCTTGCTTGGTGATTTCCCACTGATTTCTTGTCCTGGCAGCTCTTCAGAGCCCCTTGGTGAGTCCTGGTCAAGGACACAGAGCATAGCCCCCTTCCCCTCCGTAGGCTGATCTCCTGCAATCTCTGCCATTTCTCTTGCAGAAATTATAGTTTCCTCTGCACTCTCAATGACAGTCTGCCTCACACAATACTGCTGTTCTTGCATCTCTCCATCGATGGTTCCACACACTACCTTACTGCATGTGCTTAAGGATCCAAAAGCTTTTCCTGCAGGTCCATCCTTTAAAAGGCTCTCTGGTGTGTCTTGCACCTCCTGGACTGTCACCAGAAACTCACTCCTCGTCAGTCCAGTAGTCCATTTCTCTTCCTGTACTGTATACTCCCTGGGGGTGTCAGAGAATCCAGAATCTTCCCCTGACTGTTCATTTCGTTCATCCCCATGCTTACTACTTGCAGTCACTTGTTTGCAGATGCCTAACTCACTGAATAATCCATGCACATCCCCACACTGAACTGTTGCCCTTCCTGTGTGTTTCCGTGACACATCAGTTTGGGCAGGTTCTTTGCGGTCTGTGCTATTATCCTGCAGAAACACTGACCCAGACCACATTGTTAGCAAAGCCTCTCTCTCTGTGCCAGTGGAAATCTTGCCTGGTGAGACACAGGCGCCCCCTTGCAGCCATGTCTCTCTGGCTGTTTCAGGACAAGACGCATCTGTCAAGCCGACCTGGGTCCCCAGGCAGGCCTTGCTGTGTACTGAAGGCTGCTCCCCACCAGCTAAGGTCTTCAGCTTCTCCATAAACCTGTTGACTGATTCTAGGTCCACCTCCTCCTCACTGCCCGACAGGACATCTTCCAGAGCACCAGTGTCATACCTACTGCTGAGGTAGGGATGGGCTAGCTCAAGGGGAGACCCTGAGAAGTCTACAGGGCTGAAAATGGAGAAGTGGGGCAGTTCAGTCTCTAGTGAGAACGGCTGAAGTTGGGCTTGTGCCCCCCAGCCGCTGGATGGAGGCTCCAGCACTGGTTCATCAACATCACTCAGGCAGGAGTCGTCTAACCCTGCCAGCTCAGGCTGGGAGAGATCGCACTCCTCACACTCCAGGAAGAAGGAATCCCAGTCCTGCTCGGATATGTGGACACTGTAGTCGAAATCATCCATGTTGCCACTACACACTCCGGTATCTGGAAAAGTGCAAAATCTAGGTGTGAATTTAATCTCAGCAGGTTATTTATTTAAACTGAATCATGAATATATATATTTTTCAGAATAACTTGTCATTCACCATATCCATGGCTGATTTTCTTTTTTATTTCACAGTGGTGGAATCTTTTGACCTAAATCAGATAATTAAAAATGTAGTGTGAATTTCAGTTTTTGTTCTGAACACTGATAAAAAACAAACAGACAGACACAGATAGGAGCCTTTCTTTCCTTGAGAAGAAAAGGGCACCAGAGAATTACATAAAAATTACAAAAAAATAAAAAAGCCTGGATGGTATGCTAAGTGTCCGAAAGTAGGCAGTGGTTGTGATCCTTCCTTCTAGGAAAATCCTCTCACATGACCGAGAGCCCGGTCTCTCAGCTGATGCCACTCACTACAGATGACGTGTGCTAGGCCAAATGAGTCTGAACTTGAGCTAGCAAAATGGAAACTTAAAAAAAATAAAAGAAGAAAACACACACACACAATCCTCAAATAGCAATGCCTGCCATGACGTAACCTTTTAATGGAATTTTATAACATGTTCATGCATTCTCTTCATTTAATCAGGGATTTTTTTTTCTTCGTATCTTATTTCCATTGAATCTGTTTATAATATAATTGCAGTTTCTTTGTCCAACTTCCCACAACCCATGCACGTTTTGCATCACATTTTATAACTGGATAATTCCCATGGACTATTACATGTCAAAACAGTCCCCTTCATTTCTGTTCTGTCACACTTAAGGTCCTAGAAATATTTCACAACTACAAAAATGGTGTAGCAGAAATGTGTTTTGGAGCACAAGTCTTCCCCCACACACAGACACATACAGCCTGATTCCCAGACCCCTGATCTCTGAGACATAATAAACACATCATGCCAGATAGCAGCAGTCCTGTTACACTGAAGGTCTAAACTCTGGGGCTCAACGTTGAGTCCTGACGGCTGTGTGGATAATCAGAAATGACACGGAGCTAAAACGAGAGAGAGCGAGAGCGTTACCTGGCTCAGCTCGACTCCTGGCCGGCGGTGCTCACCCTGATCCGCAGCCCTGCAGCATTGGAGACACACGGCAAGCTGTGTCCTCCACAGCCTGTCCTTCGGCCCAATAAAGTGAAGCCGTCCCATTGACTTTGTTATAAATAGAGCAGAGTTTCTGGTCACACGGAGAGTGCCTGTGTGTTCGCAGCCCCTGAGCCAAGACAGCTATTGCGTTTCAAGGACCTTAAATGGAGTCCCTACTGCGCGGCAGGCAGACACTGACCTGGATTGCAGCTTTACTGCTCCTGTTATTATTATTATTATTATTATTATTATTATTATTATTATTATCATTTTTTTTATTATTATTGTTTTTGTGATTAACTTCCAGCAACACTTACCTAGGGAATATTGATCATGATCAGCCTATGAATTGCAATATGTGCTGTTGTTTGTTACAACCGTCTTCGAGACTGTTTTCGAGACTCAGTTCTTGTGTTTCTGTAAAATACACGATATATAGTGCTGTTACCATTACTGACATTAGGTCAACCTCTACAGCTACTCCTATTAAAAATGTAAATTATATATTCATATAAATAATACAATATAATACAATATATGCTTAGGGTTCACATTGACTTGCATTTAACCAGCTGGAATAAGTTCACGTTAAACAAGTTATTGCTTGAGAATTTACAAAGAAAGAAACAGACTTATGAGGGCATCTTCTTCTCTGACACCCTGGGCAATAGGAGGGAATTCATCAGAGACCTACACAGACACAGAAACAAATATTACAGCACAAGGCTCCTCCAGGGTGTTTAAAGGCAGCACTTCAAAGTCAGATGTTGTTTGGCTTTCTCAGAAAGAGAGCTCACAATTCTTACATTCAGTCATCAGTGCCAACCCACAGTGACTCAGGCAAACGTGTGCCCAAGGTGAATCCAGACTTTTGACGTATCTCGTCTTCTGGAAGTCCTTAGCCAAGCCGGGGGTTATTCTAACTCCTAACATCGAGATTTTTTTTTTTCAGGGTTTCTCCTCTACAGTGACATCTGCCTAATTTTCTGACACTGAACCTTGGAAAAAAAAAAAGACAAAGCCCTGCACCTGGAGTCCTCCTTGACCAAATCAGAACTTTGTCTGTCCTGTAAAAAAGCACATCAGGACCCCTTTCCTTGTAACTGGCCAGCTGAGTTAGCCAGATAACTTTCAGGATAACTGTCCTGAACAGAAGTCTGGATTTTTCAAAGCAAGCTTAAAGTCCAGCTGAGTAAGTTACTATAGGAGATAGCCTGACTTAAATTATCGGATTAACTGAATCCGACATTTACCTTGAATTAGTTAAACCAGGTAGGAGGAATGGGTGTTGGGGTTGGAGTCACTGTGGAGACCCACAGAGGACCCGGTGGGAAGCGTGTGCTATCACTTGACCTCCAGCTACTGCCAGCTGCCTCCGATCAGCCCTGCGTGCACCGCTGATGCCCTCTGTTGCTCACATCGGGTAGTGCTGCTTCAACTAAAGTCATCGAGGGGCTTACTGTCTGCAAACGTTAATTAATGTTAATTAATTGAGTGAGAGTTTACGCTGCAGATGAAAATAACATTTACGTTACATACAGTAATTTGTGTATGCATACTAATGTGTAATTTTATTTTTACACACACACACACACACAGACATATGTACAGCTCTGGACAAAATTAAGAGACCACTGCAGAATTATCAGTTTCTCTGGTATGTGTATGTGTTTGTGTAAAATGAACATTTTTGTTTTATTCAATAAACTACTGACAACATTTCTCCCAAATTCCAAATAAAAATACGAATGGAATGGAATGGCTGCCATACATGTAGAGATGCTGATTTAAGAAAAATGTGTAGTGGTCTCTTAATTTTTTTCAGGGCTGTATATGTGTGTGTGTGTGTGTGCGTGTGTGTGTGTGTAAAAATAAAATGTACATATTAGTATGAATTCACACATATATATATGGAAACTGCACTCCTAGGGGTTCTGCACTTTATGTACACCAGTACTGTGTAGATGTATATTTTGCAGTTACCCCAACTGGAAGTTGTAAAATAATAGTTTCACTCAGCACCCCAATAGGTATTTTCGGTGTAGGATCTCTTAGTGACTGCAGCCTCACAGTGTTGGCTGAGGCTACGTCCCTCCCCAGCCAGAGGAATTTGGATTAGGGGGATTTACAGTTTTCCTAATGTTTACTATAATCATGTTTATTTCTTGTCAACAGCTGGATTACAAAACACACACACACACACACAGATACAGACACTACCCTGTATGCTAAACTACCCTAATGACTGAATACTGTGAACAGCTACAGAAGATGGCTACATAATACATTATGTGTTTATTTATTTATTGCTATCTATTAATCACATCTATCAAATGTGTCATTTCCATGTTTTATTATTATAACTATAATTATTTCCAGAATACTGATTATATATTGTCTGTCTGCAGAGCAGAAAAATAAGAACAAGAAACTCAGTCATGTAAAAAATCAATTGAGTGAAAGTCTCTGCAGAACAATTCAAGTCTTTCTGTATTCTGTATCGGAATCTAAATGTGCATGCCGTATTCTCCTGCGAAATTAACTCAATTAACACAGCCTGCTCTTCAGTGACTTCTGCACCTGGTAAAGCAGTCAGCAAATTAATTTCCTTGAGGAATCACGGTTTAACCAAGAGGATTAAGGCCTTACTGCTTGGCCTTTAGGATTAAGATTGGAATCTGTGGGCTATTTAACAGAAACTAATTCGACAGCAATTGCCTAATTGTTTTGCTGTGTCCCGTCAGCCAATTCAGTGTTGATTAAACAAATCTTTGCAAACAGTTGCAATTAGAAGCAGGCAGATAGACATCTTACTCGCACAAAGAGATTAGCGCGCGCTGGCATCCCCTGGCACAAGCTCCCGCCTCGCAAACAGGGGGCCACTGTCAAGGCATCTTCATTATCATTCCGCTCACGTCCAGAAGGGCGATTCGGTTTATCAGTGCCGTCTGAGGCTTAGAAATCCTCCAACAATGGCTGATAATTTGCTGCCAAACTGTCTCTGGGCATGGTGTCCATGTGGTCTCTGGGCACGATGTCCATGCTGTCTCTGGGCACGGTGTCCCTGTTCAACCCCCCACCCATCAGTCATTAGGTGATGTATTTACAGTGCAGCTGGATAATAACAGGGAAGCATTAGAGTGAAACTACCGAGTCATGTGACCGAAACTATCCATTGTCAGGAAAATTAAATACTATTTAGCTGGTGTTTATTTAGATGGGACATCAAATTAGTCTCAGTTTATACACCAACACACACACACATTTATATATATATATACACACACACACACACACACATACACATACATTAGTCACAAATATCTCAACCAGAAAGCTTGATGGTGCAGTTCAGGAAACATCTTGCACAAACAAAAACAAACAACCAATTACGTTACAAATGATGCTGCCAAAATTAAGTTAATATTGTCTTCCAAAATATATATATTTTCCTTACAGTCTGCATTGGAAAACGCTGGAAAATGTCTAACTCTGTCTCTGCAGAATGGAAACATGCTTCAGCCTTCAGACCTGTATATTCTATATTTCAGATATGAGTGTATGCTAAAGCCTGTCTTTACTGTCATGACTGCATTACATCATTACCTGGCAATGTGTGGTATAGCTCAAATGTATTTATCTTGACTTGCTGCTGCTGTTGAGAAAGTTCTGGGTCTTTTGTTACCCTTATGGAACAGGGAGGGCGTTGTGGGTGTATGGTAATGTGAGAGTGCCCACACTTCTGGGGAGAACGTAACAAGAGACTGCAGCCCTGAGTTAATCCTGACTGTATCAGCCCACCTGTCCGCAGCCACCGTGCCTGTGGGTACAGACAGCGATTAGCACATGCTGACAATTGAGGATTGTTGTTTTTCAGCCCCAGGCACAAACCTCTGAGTGAGATCATCCGGTAGACAAAAACCAAAGCTCATGCAGTATGTGCCTCTACGGCCCATTTACCTTCAATCTGCTTGCTGCGCCGTACACCAGGGTTGAAAAGGCTTCTCCCGGCTGAGCTGTGATTGGCAGACTTAATCCCAGGTTCTCTCAAGCCAACCTTTCATGAGCCAAAGAAAGGCAGGAGACACAAGGGGTTGCTCAATTTTGCTTCAGAACATAGTTGGGCAACTGCAATGCATTGACCATGACACACACACACACACACACACACACATGCACACATAAAAAAATTGCAAAAGAAGTAGAGTTCTACTGCACTGTTATTGTTCTGTATGAAACTGTTCTGTACTGCAGAAAACTGGTGTTCCAATAATAATACACCATGCAGAGAGATCTAGGCCCTCATGAACGTCACTGTACTAGTAAGGTGCCAGCCTGGCTGGGCGTTTCTTGGCTCGTGACGAGGAGAACTGAGGGAAGCCTCTGATGCCCGGAGCCCATGGGAACTGCCCCGTGGGACTGGCAGAAAAAACTTGATTAAAATAGTCTTTTACAGCAGATGGCGCACAAGAGCTGCGTCAGTGGAGTCCACTTAGCTGTGCGCTCCCGCCTCCTCTTGGTTTGTTTCCACACTCCTGCAGACTGCTGTTCTGCAGCCCACGGCAATGGGCTGCTGGACAGGCAGGTCAGCGTTAGCACTGGTTGATACAGGTGGAGCCATATTCCGTTCTTTTGAATCAATGCTATTCAGTCATTCATTGAGTTGAATATACTTTGTTGGCATTTATCACTCATATAATTTTCAGAGGCTGTTGAAACTGTACAGGGGACGGGGGATGGGGACAGGGACAGGGACAGGGACAGAGACAGGGGGGAGTCAATTTAGAATGGCTGCTCTATAGAATTCAATGTTTATGACACTAAGTGCATGATGGAATAATAAATCTTCAAACTTACTTGTGACTACAGCTGTATGTCTTGTCCTCTGTCTGACGTATGCAGTTATAACTCACTAAACTGTTAAAAACCTGTGACACACCCCAGACACCTGTTCAGGCTGTACCTGTAGCACTGCCTGAGCAGCTCAGCACTCTTGCTTTTAGGCAGTTTTGTTATTGAAATAACTGATTAAAAATGTTTTCTGCTCCTGATAACTTATGTGTTTTTAGCACCTTTAATAATTTCACTGTCACTACTGTAATGATCCTTATGCCTGCCCCCCCTTGGCACACAGTGCTCTAGGATGAGGGCCTGTCTTTTTGCATTAATTGGGTTTAATATATTTTGTAATGCTTTGAAAAATGTTTCTTGTGGCAACTGAAATTCACTCTGGGTAAGAATGTCTGCTAACAAATTAATATTATACTGAACAAAAATATAAACGAAACATGCAACAATGTCAAAGATTTTACTCAGTTACAGTTCATATAATCAGCCAATTGAATTCATAAGGCCCTAATCTATGGATTTCAAGACTCAGGTTTTGAGGGAGAGTGTGATTGACTGCTGACTGCAGGAATGTCCACCAGAGCTACAGTCAGGTCAAGACCCTGGTGAGGACGATGAACTGCAGATGAGCTTCCCTGAGACGCTTTCTGACAGTTTGTGCAGAAATTCTTCAGTTGTGCAAACCTACAGTTTCATCATCTGTCCGGGTGGCTGTTCTCAGATGATCAAGCAGGTGAAAAAGCCAGATATGGAGATCCTGGGCTGGTGTAGTTACACGTGGTCTGCTGTTGTGAGGCTGATTGGATGTATTGCCATATTCTCTAAAACGACGACGACTTGGTAGAGAAATGAACATTCGATTCTCTGGCAACAGCTCTGGTGGACATTCCTGCAGTCAGCAGCCAATCACACGCTCCCTCAAAACCTGAGACATCTGTGGCAAACTGCACATTTTAGAGTGGCCTTTTATTGTCCCCAGCACAAGGTGCACCTGTGTAATGATCCTGCTGTTTAATCAGCTTCTTCATATGCCACAGCTGTCAGGTGGATGGATTATATTGGGAAAGGTGAAACACTCACTAACAGGGATGTAAACAAATTTGTGAAAATCTTTTAGAGAAATAAGCTTTTTGTGCGAATGGAAAAGTTCTGTGATCTTTCATTTCACCTCATGAAACATTGGACCAACACTTTACATGTTGCATATATATTTTTGCTTAGTATAATAATAATAATAATAATAATAATAATAATAATAATAATAATAATAATAATAATACATCTTGTTTTAAAGAAATGCAGAAACCCTCCATATAGTTTCCACAAGTATTTTTTTTTAGGGGGGAGAAAAAATTTATTATGACTGGCCTTGACCTAATCAGAACTCTGAATCGCAAATCACAGACCTGTTCCTCATAGTGTTGTGATTTATAAGCAGATGAAAGTGGCTTCTGACTGGAAAATAAACTGCGATAGATGGGTTATTTGTTCGTAATTTTGCAATTGGCGGGTAGGCCAGAGTTCTGGTTAGGTCCAGCTCCTCATGAAGTGCGCTGTCTCTATCCCTTTAATTCAACAACAGTGAGGTGCATTTAACTGAAACGACACTGAGAAGAGCTCTGAAATACTATCATAAGTTTAGATGGTAGTCTGCCAAGTATATACACACCATCGCACGCGTTTTAAGTCGTGTCCACAGTCCAGTGTGAAATGAAAAATGTCCAGGGAGAAGCCTACTGGCTGACCCGCAGCATGCCCAGACATTGCGGCTCTCGTGTGGTTATTTTTCTGCAGTCCCCCTGATCGTGAGCTGTCGTCTTCAGACAAACATTACTCAGAGGCCTGAGACAGTTCCCCTGGGCAGGGTGATGCAGCTCGCGCCGGGCTGATATGAACAAGAGTTCTTTTGGCAGTGGGGGGGCATGTGCTATTATCGTGGCGCAGACAGACACACAGAGACTGGGCTATTTGAGAGTCGTCCCGGAAAAGCTTTCAGTCCCAATCTCGGCTCACCAGCATCGGACCTCCCCTACAGAGTTGTGTTTGCAAATGCTGCTAAGCAGACCGTTGCACACCAGCGTGCTTCAGGGAGTGCTAAATCCCTCAGGGGTCTCGGAGTGTAACAGAAACCCACAACCTCTTGAGTTTAACCTTTTATCAGGTCATCGATTCATACACTGATAGCTGGGAGTATGTGTGTGTATCTGTGTGAGTGTGAGTAGGAAGGGGTGGTGAGGAGGCTGTAATGCTGTGGACCGCTATGCCCTCATGCTTCTGCTGGCTGGCCCGACGTGCTGCATTAGTAATGGGATATCAACCTTTCACCCCCAGAGCTTGCTGTGGTGTCAAGTCCCAGCTTGAATAACTCTGATGGAAACAAATGAGAAACAAATACTCATTGCACATCTATTTTCTAAGGAAATATTGAAATCCTGTTGTAGACATTGCAGGAGAGTGGCATGAGCTTTTGTGATCCTCAGCATTGTCGAGCACAGAGCTGGGTTTGATGTCATAGTACTATGACATCAGAGCTGCAGGGGCTACCTCAGCAAGACTGATCGGTCAGTGCTGGGGATGCGGATATTTTAGTGTTGTAATTGTTCTGAATGTAGTCCTGCTACTCCTCTGCTTTTCAGTCTCTCTCTCTCTCTCTCTCTCTATCCCTCTCTCTCTGCAGCCACTTCAGCCATGCAGACTCTGTGGGAGACCAGTGGGGGACAGCCCAGGGAAACACAACACTTTGGTGCAGGAAAACAATACAGCAAACAGTGGCTAAAAACACGGGACTGCCTGACATTTGACCTGCTCTGGCAGACTCTTATTGGTAAAGTCTTTCTTATTGAGCTGCTGCTGGAGCCACTGACTAACCTCTCTGGCCCTTGAGAAACGCAATCTGAAGACCACTTGTCCAGGGCAGCTGACGCCTGCGAGACTCAGACAAATTAAGAGGAATCAGAGAAAAAGACAGTTTCCTGAACCAGCCAGAACAGCACTGAGAGAATATGAACTACAGGCCTTAGGATAAATGAGAAGAAACTAAAGAAGGAGTGCATGCTGGGAGGTGGGGGTTCGGGGCTGGAATAACTCGAGAGCCAGACACTCCAAACATCAAAATACAGTGAGATAGGGACAGATCACATACTGTTCCGGGGGTAATGTCGTTTCCTGTCACAGCTGTCTCTCTTCCCTGCTCTGTGGAGTGCAAGCTGATGGAGAAGCCAAGGATCTGAGGAAGTGATTCATGATTAATTATTAATTATTAATTGAGTGCTGTTTAAAAGCGTGGAAGGGGGGTTAAGCATCCTTGAATTCCCCCTCAGCAGGACCCGGCCCGACTGTACTCAATAGAAAGGAGACCCGTGTTGTTTGTTTTAGGTTAAACATAGTGGGAGTCTTTCACACATCGATGTCTGATGGTGGAAGTGAAGGTTAATCAATTATTTGGGAGACAATGGCACAAGCAGAGAGTTGTCCCCTGTGTGCTGTAATGACCTTCTGTAATTTCCTCTTGGTCACGGGGCAGGGCAGGGCAAGGGGGAAGTGGGGGAAGGTACAGCACAACAAAGACACACAATGGAGACACAGTTAAGCGACGTCATTCCCCTACACACCTGTATGGGATAGGAGTGAAGCAGGTCATCTCTCCGCCTGCAGAGGTGATCGGGCATCAGCGACAGAGTGGCATGACGCCTAGTGAAAGGGCCTGAAACACGAAACATTTTGTTTTTCATAACCGTGACGTGTTGGAAAGCATATTGCTGTTACGGTTACTTATCCAACTCTACAAGGATTTGTTGTGAACCTTGTGATACAGCTGCACAGAAAGCTGGCCTTCGTATCTTAAACATTTTTTAAGGACTCGTAGTGTATGAGGTCACTGCAATGATGTAATCCCTCTCTGAACTCAGTGCATAAATCCCCCACGTTGGGAGATTTATGGTGTCTGTGGGGTGAAGTTGTGCGGGTCAGAGCGCCCGGAGGTGTGTCTGGCGGCGCGGTGCAAATCTGAGTGGGCGCTCTGGGCTGCACATGCTACACTCCATCTGCATTCTTCACTTACATCGTGTGTAAATTGCTTATTTCATGAAGCCATTAGTCATTTATTCTTTGAGCTCTCTGTCTGTTATGTATAAAAATTAATACCACTTTCAAATGGTAATGAAATAATGAGAGAGAAACATTTCATGGATAACTTCATAGATAGATAACTTCAAACATATAAAGATTTAGCTGTCGTCTGCAGCACCCAGCAAGAATTCGTCTGGCCGAAACACAAATACGTTTTTTTGTCTTCTGCAGCCGAGACGCAGAACAAAGAGAAAAGCAGGGAATTAAAATGGATCACACTTTTGCGCTGGTAACAAAGAGGCTGATCATTATGTGTCAAAGTGGTTGTGTGCCTGGGTTTGCTTTGAAAGTGTTTGATGTAAAAAAAAAGCATAATAATACTAAGTTATCAACACTGTCTGTTTAATCCTTGAGGGAAAATCAAGCTCAAAATATGGTTGTCTCCGCAACTCCGCAACAGTATTTTCTAAACCTCCCTTAATGATGTACATGGCTTACTTACGGGGGGAGCCAGGTGTGCGATGAATGATCAGGCAATCAGTCACATTCAGCTGCAGCTGAGCCTGATAACAGGCTAGTGGACAGCGCTCATGCAGGAAGTGAGTTGTCTGACCAGTTGTGCGTCTGCAGTGGTCACCGCCATCCTGTAAGTCACACGCCTCTTAAGAAATGCACATAGCAATACCACTCTCAAACAATAGT
The DNA here is from genome assembly GCF_036373705.1 of Amia ocellicauda. Taxonomy (NCBI): domain Eukaryota; kingdom Metazoa; phylum Chordata; class Actinopteri; order Amiiformes; family Amiidae; genus Amia; species Amia ocellicauda. The sequence continues at coordinate 17,235,988 of NC_089867.1, read as the reverse complement.
GTGACGTCGTTTAACTGTGAGGTCGTGGGATCAACGTTACTGACCAGCTGTCTCAGCTACTATGGACTGTGTTGGCTTTCCCGTAGCTTTGCCATGTGGGAATTGAGGGTTCAGGAGCAGCAGAGACTGAACAGAGGCTGATTGTGAAATCCCCTGCAAAGGTAAACCTAACTACAGGACTGTCAGTTCTCAAGAAGGAAGGAGAAAGAGAGGCAGAACACTTTCCTCTGAAAGCCAGACAGCTTGTCCGCACAATGGGAGGACAGCAATGCCAGCATGGGGAAGAGGGCCTGTGGTTTCATCAGCGAGTTTGTTCTGCGTTTCCTACTGAGGTTTACTGTTAAGAGACAGAATGAGTGCATTGTTTCATGCTTTAATTTCATAACAGAGGGCTCAGGGCCGGGAGCTTGAAGGAAAGGCAGGGTTAGCGCTAGTTTAAATCAGCAGAACACATCTTGTAAAGTCTCTGTCTGAGTCTCTGTCTGTGTCTGCTGACCAGGGCCCAAGGCACTGAGACAGCATCATGTGACAGCAACCATTACATCATGTTACAACTAGAAAGCCATTTATTTTAGCAGACCTGTGTTTTTGTTTTTTGCAGTTGCTGTTGTTTTATTTGAGTGATGTTTGCTATAGTGTTGACCTACAAAAGCAACTCGCAAAGAGATGACACCCAAAGGGGACCCAAAGAAGACAATGGGAAAAAATGAATCTCAAAACAAAATGCAAATGGTATATACACAGTGGTGGCAATAAATATATACTTTACAGCAGGTGCATCACACAGAAAGAGTACAGTATAATCCTGGAGAGAGAAAAAATGACATCCTATTGTAGATAAGTGGAGCTATCCAATCAAGCAAACAAACAAAAATAATCATGGCACTAATAAGCATTGCTTTGTCAGAGTTTGCTATTCCTGCCTCTCGTCTGTTGCTTTAACACACGCGAAACGAGGTTCCATTCAGTTCTGCTGAAGAGCCCGTCTGCACCTCAATTGGACATCCAGATGAGTCTGCGGTTCCTCACTCTCTCTGTTTTGAAGTGGGCGTTTTATCGACACTCCCCTCTCTCTCAGATCCTCTGCAAACACACCCAGCTCCCCTCAATGGTGGGCAGGGCCGGGGCGGCACAACAGTACAGAGCAGAGAAGCACGAAAACAGCCCCCGCTGTACAGGGCGTCTCGGAAAATCTGCTATTGACACAAGCTGCGGTCTGCATTCATTCTGGGAATGGAAAAGCCTCTTGGGCACTTTGCTGCTCATCAGCCCTACATTCACTCTTTCATTCCTTCAAGCAAGCATGCTCCTCCAGATTAACGATGGCCCACTCCCTCGCGGCCAAGAGAGGACACCTCCCTCCGCCTGACAGACTCCTTTTGTGGGCCATTAGTGAGCAGGGCTACAGACAATAGAGAGCTAACCAGCAGATATGCTGTGTGTGAGCAGGAGAAGCACTTTACCGTATCTCACACCCTCCTCTTCATGGGGTGGTTGCCACACTCACATACACGCGCACACCCACCCACACACACACGCAAGCAGGCACTCAGACAGTGAGGGGTGTGGAGAGTGTTTGAGCAGAGATCCCAAACCGCAGTGATCCGGGCTGTGTGTGGCTTCATCTCTCACAGAGGCCCTGCTGCTACTGCATTCCTTCTCATGAGAACGACAACAACAACGGCAGACTTGGTACGAGGAAACAGGAAGACTTGTGTTTTCTTTAGAAGCAGGCACGGTAACACTCAAGTGTTTAGGAGATATAAACATTTCCTTAATAGAAGAATTAAGGTTAAAACTGTTTGTAACAGACGGTTACAGAAGTACAGGAGAAATTAATAATGCGTCAGAAACAAAAAGAAAAAACTCAAAATACTTCTATTGGAATGATGTGGAAACCTTGGGTAACACGCTTAAGAAACACTTACAAACCTCATCCCAAACTCTGCCTTCAGATTTTGCATTGCGCCTGCAGCTCACCACTGAGCAGGGCTGTTAAGGGGAGGTGATAAATCACTGTGTCTCTCCGCTGCTACTGTCAGTTCTACCAAACCACAATCCCCACCCCGAACAGGTGGAAAAACCTGACGTGGTGCACATCTGTTCGCTTGCCACAGCCTTGCAGAACTCTCTCTCTCTCACACTTCTCTCTCTCACTCTCTCTCTCTCACGCGCTCTGCCCTCAGGTTGCTCTGAATCACCGCCACTGTCTCAGGGAATCCCCGTGCAGGCAGAAATGCAGTTGGGGAGGACACTGCAGCTCTGTCAGCTCCCTTTCTGTGCCCCCCTACTGCCCCCCCTGGACGTATTCCTTGAGTTTAAGGGGCGATTCACAAAGGACCTCAGTCAACACAAAAGGCCAATTAAGTGGAAAAGCTGCTATGTTTAATATTGAGGTTATTCAACATTTAAGGTTTTTTTGCAACTGGTTCCCAAGACCTACAAGTTAGAGGGCCAGTGGATGAATTGGCTTTGAATTAGCGTCTTTCTCTTCATAATCAAGTAGCTTTTTATCAAGAGCCATCCGCAGCCAAACCAGGCCTGGCGGCTCCTCTGAGAGTGTGCACTCGTGGGCCACAAGTGCTTACTGGAGCCACGGAGGATTACAACTCAGCCCAAGAGAAAAACCCTCCTTTCTTGTCTAAGTTTTATCCTTCACAAGGGCAAGAATAGCGAGTTGTACGGCGAAGATCGACATCTAATCCTTCTTTGGCCTCACTGCCGATACGCATTGTTGCACACCGACACAAGGACGTTGTAAACAAGGGCTTCAATATAAAACCTGGTGTTTAATTGATTATGGCAGCCCCACACAGCACACCACCGTGGGGGAAGCAGGGGTTAATGGGGAATCTGGGATCACCAATGAAATATCCTCCCTGGATCCACCCCCGATGATTCAACATTTACTGCAAAAAGTGAAAAAATAAACACCTGCCAGACACAAAACAACTTGCTGCCAATGATGTCATTGCACCGGGTCTGCTGCTGCTCTTCCTCCTCGCTCTGACTGGCTGACGCCCCTCCCTGGGAACGTGTGCTGGCTGTGGAAATTAAGGGCATGTCCCGTCGCCGCCCCGGCCTTCTCGCTCTCCTTTCAAGTCTGAGTCAGGGAATGGTGTCTTATCTGGAAGATGACATAGTTTCTCTCTCTGGCTGGAAAGAAGGAAGTGTTGCACCCCCCACGTTGGGATGGTCAGACCACATGACCAGGCAGCCAGCAACACAGATCATTGGATACATATCACAGATTTTGAAAAACTGACAGCAGCAGGACACTGACGCAAGCTGAATGCCCTGCATGGCTCAAACAAGTGTTGTTTCAGTGTTGTTTCTCTTATCAGTTTTGCCTATTTATTTTGCAAACAGACAGTAAATCTGCAAGCCTATGACACAGCTTTACTCGAACCTTGTGAGTGCTGTGGCCAAGCCTTTATGCATTGTGATGAACATGCATGAACTGACTGCTGTACAGACATGGGGGCCACAGCGAGGACAGACACGGGGGCCACAGAGAACAAATCTGTAGTATGGAGCAGGACTAATAATGCACCCCTGCATCAACTTCTTCTTTTTTTCCTCCTCCTTCTTCTCATGTTTCCCCCTTCTTAATTAAAATGCAGGGATACAGCATGCTGGGAGTGAAATGTACCCCCACTGCAGCCTGGGAAAAATTCCAGTCAGCCTTAACGATGAGAACCTCCAAATAATAATGCTTTTTTTTATTCTTTCCTCTTAGTGAATCCCCACGGAGAGCAATATCACAGAGGATCCAAGCTGTGGGATGAGGTGGCTTCGGCTGGGGCGGGTGTGTGTGTGGGGGGTTGAGGTCACGCAATGGGCGAATGTAATGAAAGAGCATGAGGAATAAAAATATATTTTTTTCTCTGTGAGCTCCAGTTTATCAATTTTCCCCTTTTTTTTCAGCAAACACTCTCCCCCTGCAGGTGCAGTAATAAGTAATGCATTGATGCACTTTGCTCTGTTTCACATTGTACAGCTGTTTCTTAAAATCCTTCACGTTGCTGGGGGTTCGAGTGACCTCATGTCTGTTTTGAAGGGGTGCGAAGGGCATGGCAAGGCCTGGTCGCAGTCGGGGTGAGTGGAGTCCCAGTGTGAGGGTTGGAGTCAGGTTAGGACTTAGATTTCAGGCTCACGGAAGAAGCGGACCTCAGTCCAGGTTGATTTACTCCTGATTTCTGTCAGGATTAGTTTATATTGCTGGGGCTGAACTGATGCGTGACACAGGGTTTAATGTGCGCTGTTACTGTGGGAGAAGAGATGAAGGCTCTCTAAGCTTTGCCAGGAATGCAGCTCACCGCTTTCCCAAGGGCTGGGGTGTGGAGACTTTCAGAAGCACATTTCTGTGTTTTCATTCTGTTGCTCACAGTGTTTCACATGCTCGCGGGTCTGCACATCACATTTGGGCCGGCTGCAGCTGATTAGGGCCTTCCCTTGGGACGGCAGAGAGAAGTGTCTCAGGACACTGTGGAGGAGAAACATGAAACCGAAAAACACAATTATCTCAGAACAACAACGGGGGGATTTTTTTAATTCTTTCTGCAGCAGTGAGACATTTGCTCTTGATTCTCATGCTGCATTCACAAAACTTAAAAAAAGATGTTCAGTGTGTATGTATATATATATATATAAATATATATATATATATTTTTTTTTTGCTTACACGTAGTTTCGGAATTTAGGATGCATTTTACTTTCAGATTGAAAAAAACTAAACTCTGCTCCGGGGCAAAGGGCCGTGACAGTCGGCCTGTAGAATCTGTGTATTTTTGTGGATCAGGCCGCAGAAGCAGTATTTCCGTTCCAGCAGATAAGATCAGGCGCACAAACGCTCCCAGACTAGCACACCCAGAGACCGCGGGTCTGGAGCTGACGACAGCGTGGCAGCCGCCACAACGCTGATGAAAAGAAGACCCTGAAGGGAGCCAAGAAAAATGTTACTGTGTTTTTTATGTATCATGGCCTGAGGAAGAAAAGAAAATGGTCGACGGGTGAACGCGCCAGAGCTCTGCACCACGAGCCCAACCTCAGGCAGAGGGGGCACTTCACTGGAGAAAAGGAATTGGAAAAAAGGAAAAGAGAAACAAAATAAACTGGTCTGAGAAAAAACTGAGGCAGATTATTGATGACGATTAACAAAAGGTTTTCCTTTGTCAGGGTGTGTTTGTGTTTGGGTAGGGGGGGTTATTATAAATACTACCTGACCCCCCCCCCCATTTTTTTTTTTTTTACAGATTAAGAGCAGCAGTGTGGTGCCTTTTCATGCAGGTACTGAAGAACATTGTCTCTTCATTCAGTACTCTATGGGCCACAGAGAGCATGCTGGGAGCCACCGACACACCATGCCTCTCCCCGGCTGTGTTTGCTTAGAGTTCAGAGCCCCCCCTTTCCGACCACAGAGATGGGGAGGGGACCACTTGCAGGGGAGCCTGGGCCTCGGTCAATAAACCTCTATGAGCCGCAAACCCCCCCTCCGGGTGATATTTTCACCTGAAAACAACAAACACACGACCGTCACAGAAAAACAATGAATAGAGAGCGGGTTTAGAAGTCTTCCCTATGGAGAGCGAGGTGCGATTGCCATTACAAATGTTAATTAATTCTGCGTGGGCTCAAACCCCCAACCCTTTTCATTTGCTCTCTGCATGATGCTGAAAGCCTCCCCCACCAGCCCTCCCTGCCCTACATCTAATGGCAAATGATGACTCAAAACAAAGAGGCAAATAAAACAACACAGAAAGTTAATCTGAGTAATTGAGGGATTCTGGGGACTGGTTGTATCTTACACTGGAATATCTGATGCAATTGAACCGGAAATTGGTTTAAATTGCTTTAAAATTGAAATGGCTGCCGTAGAGAGTGAATGCTCACGTGATGATTTCTGTTTATCATGAATGCCTGACAGCATAACTCAGTGGAGAGACTTATGAACCTCAACTTTTTCTGACACCCTGTCACACACTTTGCAACATCTTTCATGCGGCGGCTTCAGCAAAAATGGCATGGACCAAGAACAAAACACAACTGGAATAAAATACAGTGACGGCACAAGCACACTGCTCTGCTGAAATTGTGACCACCTTGTGAAGGAGAATAGAAAAAAAACTCAACATGAAAAGAAATCAGCAACTTGCAGAGAAATGGGGAGAATGGAGGGGGGGCAAAGTGTAGGGCGAGGTCCCACTGTTATTTAATTTCTTAATGCTGCAGCTGAGTAATTTTAGAAGTTATTGACGGCGGTACCAGCTGTGACACCAGGATGCCACTAAATACCGCCCTTAATCCACAGGTTACAAGTCCAAATCCAGCCCATTAGGCTCTAATTGATTGTAATCTGGCTTTTCAGAAAAAGCTGCCCGACACGGAGGGCATTCTGGCACATCTGAGTTTCTTTCCTGTCAGTTTCGGTCGTCTCGACTGTGAGCCAGCATGTTCCGGGGAGGGGGGTGGCACAATCGCAGCTCTCAGAACGGCTCATTATGAAATGCACGATGGTGTCAGGCCTTTTCAGAAGCCCCTGCTTTTTTTCCTTCCAGCTTGTGCCAAAGGCCTTCGGTCACTCTGTAGGCCCCACAGGAGAGCCTCACTCTGGGCCGGCCATTGTTCGGCTCTCCCCTTGACTAGCCGCCTGCAGTTCTGGCTGCACAAGCTTGATTTGTCTGCTAAAGCTCTGCTCTAAAGCTGCCATGCAGGGGACCAGGGTCAATATTGGTTTTGAGAACAGATGGAAAAATGTTGAAATGTTAAATTCTATTCATTTCCCTGGCACTGTTTGTTTCTGGACTGAAAGGCCTGGTAGTCTGTTAGTGTAAACAGCTCTTTGTCTTACAGCTCGGGCCCAGGCAGGAGGTAACGAAACAAAACTCTGACACAGAGATTAAAGTCTGGGCTAAAAATGGAAAAACGGCAGGATCCAGAAAGACTTTCGAATGAAAAGGAAAGAGAGAAAGAAAGAAAACAAACTGTAGTTATCCAACAACTTAAAAGCATGAAATAACTGTGATCTTTGTTTTCCTTTTATTTTGTGTGGCTCTTAATTCTGAACTTTAGAAAACTTTAAAGCCCCTGACTTGTCGATATGAAACTTTTCAGAGAATTTGTTAACGTTTTTTTCCCCACGAGTGAAATATTCTCTAATCACTCATATATTTTACTTTTTTAATACTATAAATCAAATGTATTGTTATGTATATTTGTAAGACTTTTTCTGTTTTGTTTCTAAACTTAAAAACTGTACTAGTATTCACAGGTGAATAATAAAAGTCACTTTTACATTTGCAAAGGAATTTACACCTGCTACTGTTTTCTGCAGGTAATTTAAACAGCAACTATTTTACAATTAACTTACTGGTCCACAAACTCACTGTAACTCAGATCACTTCAGTCTTCCACCCTGTCACACTGACGCAGGATATTTTGTTACTTTCCATTGCAAAATTAATATATATATTGCAGTTGAAGTTTGACTTCTTTTAAAACACCTTTTAGCACAAGATTACCAGGAGGCAAAGGCTACACTAAGCCTTAAGTAAAATTAAGTAAAATAAAAAATAAAAAAATAAATTAAATATAAAAACAAAAATGTTATGGGCATGACTAATGACATCAGTGACACTTAACGATGGACTACAAGGGAATGTATGAGATTTCCCATTTATGTTAATATAAACCAGATGCCCTACAGCCCTGTCGTCTTCCTTACATTTGTGAAAGCAATTCAGATGCAATTTTGACTTTATCACTTGCCAGCTATGCCTGTTAGTGATGAATACGGGTCATTGTGAATCTAAAAAGGACCAATTTTATAACACTGTTGTTTACCTCAGGCTTGCATTCCCCTTTTCACTCTGGCCCATGGGGTGAGGTTTACTCTCTTTTTTCGGCATCCCGATTATTAGCATGACGCAGTAAAACTGTCTGCTTTTGCTGACAAAATCTGCCTCTCCTCCGCTCAGCTTTCTCCTCTTTTCCCTTTCATCTCCCTGCTTTTCACTATATAGTCCAGGTAGCTTTTGTATCTGGGCAATGAGCCACTTCCCCTTGAGAGAAGAAGAAATAAAAAAAGTTAGGGAGGGAAATTGGGGACAGGGGAAGAAAGAAGAGAGAGACAGAGAGATGAGGAGAAAGAGGTAGAGGGGGAGAAAATTAGAAAGACAGAACGAAAGCACAATGAGATGGGGAGGGAGATGGGAAGAAAGAGTGAAACACAGGAAAAAACATTGGAGAATGAGAAAGATAGAGCGGGAAAGCTAGACAAAGAGGAGAATGAGAAGAGACGTACTTTCTTCTGCAGTAGCTGACCTTAGAAAACTGACAAACCTGCAGAGTACTGTAAACTGTAGCTAAAGTTGTTATGTGATTTATATGAAATACTAATGCCAAGGCATAATTAAGCAATCTTGAGATTTGTAATTGTATAATGATCCAATGAGATTATACTAATATTAATTATTACATAAATGAGCTCTACCAGTAGTCTCAATGCTGAAAGGGAGTGTGGGGAGCCTGCTATTGTAATGCAGGGGATGGTTTTTCTCCAGGGAAAAGAAAAGACTGTGAATAATGGTAACAGTAGGGAATATTGAACTAACAGAACAAACACACACCACACTGAAATGCTGCAGGTACTGTAAACACACAAAGTAAAGGCAATCACAAAGGATCTGGTTTGCAAATTCAAAACCACATCAGGCCTCTAGTGGAATGATCTTAATTTTTTTGCTTGGTCACAGTCTTACTTTAAAATATAAATCACTATCGGAAAATACACTGTAACTGCATTATAGGTCACAGAGACACAGACTGAAAAGAACAAGGAGACTTCAGCACTTTTCTGCGGTTGACAAAATGCGTTGTGCCACCACTTGAACAGAGAGGGCTCTGTTGGGGAGAGACGAGACTAATGCAACTGGAAGACACGTACTTATAGTGTGGAAGAATTCAGCCCCCCGCCCCCCAGCGTCCCACCCCAAACCAACATCCCCACCTTGTGACTTACTGTGCATAGTAAACACATTTCTTTAAACAGAGGAGCTCTATACAAACAGGATTAGCGCTGGCCATGGAAAGTGTTCACTATTATCACACAGTAGGTGTGCGGTGCAACACACCAGCACAAATGGAGGTGAGGGTTGGCGTTTGTCTATCGGCTTAAAAAATGTGTTGCTCCAAGGCCGTGTACAATATCAGCCAGTGATGAGGGGGGACAGATCAGTTCTTCGCACCAGGACTCCTCACCACCCTCTCTGACAGGCAGAGGACATTTTTTTGGACATTGAGGTGTGAGAGATTACACGGCCACACCTAAAAGTGTGCAGATTTGCATATTCTATGAACTCCAGATGACACCTCTGTATAAACAATGGTGGTAACACAACAGTGCAGTAGTTGTAGTTGTGGATGCCGAATGTGCTCCATTTTGAAACCGCATCCTGGGAAATGTTGCAAGAAATAAATAAATACATACATTAAAAATAAAAATAAATAAATACCCAACTGCTAGATAAGTACTAATGCACTCTGGAGGAACGTTGCAGTGGGGAGCAAATTAACATTGTACAAGAACCTCTCATGTGCGACAGATTCTAATGCTGTACCGAAGATACCTCTCCCCCTATAAATTTCTGTCAATCTCATATTTATGTGCAGCTTTGAGTCAGCGGGAGCCTGGAAATCCAGCCAACATTATAATAAATCCAAAGTGCATGAAACAGGCCACAGCTGGGTCCATATCCAGGATGAGAAGTGAGCAGTGACTCCACAATGGAGACAGAAACTGTTACTCTGACGCGTTGTTATAAGGGTTGTCAGCAGCTTGGCTCCCCTGACATTCTGCGTCTCAGATAGGGTTTAATGTCTGGCACTAATGGAATCGGTTCCCACATGATTACTCAGGTACTGTTGGGCCCAGTTAGAGACACAGTCAAGGGAAACGTAGGAATGGTCTCTGGTTAATATTGTGAACACGGTCCAGTTATTTACTTCCCCTGTATTTTTCCCTGTATGTAACCCATCTGGAAAATCCCATTCAAATCAGGAAGTGATAAATACGAGGGCAAATGTGATAAGACGTTCAGATCCATTTTCAGGGTGGCTGGTCCTCAAAGCCAGATAGATGGAATTCACAATAAAACCAACTCCGGAACAACAACGCTCCAGAGTGGGCCGACTGCACGAGCAGGAAACGAGAGTCCCGACAGTGTCAAGTGTCGAGGAGTAGCCGGGTGAGCAGGAACCACACACGTAATGCCTGCTCAGGAGATAATAAACCAGTCGAGGAACAGGTTTGGCAGAGCTCAGAATTATAATGTCACTCTGACCATTCCCAGGCAGGTGGTCGAGTTTAAAGGCTGGGACACAAAGGGATCCCTGCCCACATCTCTCTAACTATTAAGAGACTCCGCATAACAAACATCATTGTGGGATATTTGGATAACAGGCTGAATGAGCCCCAGCACTACCCTCTGGTGCAAGTCTATCTTGGTAACTTATACCATAGGACACCACAGTAAAACCATGTTGAAAATGCAACATTCCTGTAGTGGTTTACCTGGGTAAACTTGCATAAATGATACATAACAATACAAAACAACAACAGTGACAAAAAGTAGTTCTAATTTCTGACAGCCATCCAATGGAAAAGTAATACCATGCTGCAATACAATACGATACAATACGTCTTCATTTCTTATTGGTAACACTTTTCAATAATGGCCACAAATGCATATTGAATTAATGTATGCATACTGCAGGAATGATACTTGATCTCGCACACTGAGTTCTGATGTCAATCACATGATTAATCACATGACCCTCTCCCTCGTCTCTAACCGTATCATTAAGACTGCCCCCTAACCCTATCCTTTACCGTCACTGTTACACATTGGTTACACATGCTATGTCCATGTGGTGTTCATACCTGTATCCCTCAGGCATCTACTGCCATTTTGGTGATGCGTGTCCTTTAGATTTGTGTTTTAGTCATAAAATGACCCTGAGGTCCCAAATCTAGGTTAATAAATGCCAAATTGGGCAGATAACCCAATGGACAGTACCAGGCCTGTGCTGTCAATGGCATGTCTTTAGGAAAATGAAAGTTAGAAATAAAATGAGTGTGATGAAAATTAATACGTTTTAATCCTCCCTGGTAAAGACGCGATGTCCATGCAGTATATTGTACGCAGAGGGGACAGTTAGCTATAGCCACAGAGGAATTACCATGGCTGTCTTAGATTTCCGTCCCTGCTCAACACACATCTCTTTGTGTTTCCATAATGAACCCTGTTCTACAGTAAATTGTATTGGTCTGAATTTGCCCCATTAGTCTCCTTCTGGTGTGGTTAAAATATTCAAGCTCAAATTGATTTAATAACTGCTAATTCCTTGTGTGCATTGTATCTGTGGTTTGCAGGCTGAGTCCAAGTTAGTGTGCAAGAACGATTGCACGCAGTCCACAGAAAAGGACTACAGTCCTCTCGGTTAACCAGGGCCAGAGGTCAGAAGTCAGCCTATTTTCTCTCTTTACGTTGAGGGATAGAAGGTACCATCACATCACTTACTTACGCCACAGATAAGTAATGAATATGCAGGGTAACCGCTGAATATGGGGCTTGGGGGGTTATCTGTCTTGGGGAAGCGACTTTCACAATAGCGCACCCAGTATCGTCGTTTACTACTCAAAATTCAGCAGGAATTCAGTGACCAGTCCTTATCCATTCCCAAGTACCTGCAAAAAAACAAAAACAAAATCTATTTTGTTCCTTTCACAAGCAGCCTTATGTACGTATTATTGTCAACTGTAAGTAACATAATCTAACCCCTTCAACGGTAAATACTAAACCGAATTACTCACTTTTCCTTCGACCCATTGTCAACCTCACATTCCCACGGTCTTTTGACAAAGGTATTTTCTTTTTGTTTTCTTCTGGAAGACAGAGAGAAAGTAAGAAAGGAAAGAAAGAGAAAGAAAGAAAGGAGAAAGTAAAGGAGAAAGATCAATAAAACAAACATTATTGATTACGCTACAAATATTTATCACTTTGTTGAACACTGACTCCTACTACTATGACTAATATCACTGACCATAACAGACCAATGGAAAGCAGGAAACTGAGATCTGTGATTTTGTTTCTCAGGGCAGACTCTCCGTCTGTACATAACTGCTCAGACAACCAGCACCACTAGCAGACACCACCGCTCTGACCTCCTGCAGGGCTGCAGTCCGGTGCAGGACACCTCACAGCACTGCCGCAGTCACCCTCACAGTGCAGCCGGCATGCCTGGCTCACCACACGGCTGATTACCACAACACCTCTTCACTGGGAGGGAGTTGCACGGCCCGTATCGCTGTGATGGACTGATTAGGTTCACTAAAAGCAGCATGGTAAAGAGACAGTTGTCCTCAAAGCTTCCAACACCTTGCTGCCAATGAGCGTCTCGGCCTCCTCCAACGCCCTGGGACTTCATTCATCTGCACGGATCCAGTCAATTATCACTGCCTCGCCAGCCCTTCAGAAAGGGGAGCTGGGCACACAGATTAATTATTGAAGATATCAAAACTAAAACTACATAAATACAGGGTTGAAAACCTCCTCAAAAAAGCCACGATCGGGTTTGTTCTTCACAAGGAAAAGAAAGTGGAATGCTTATGAAAAAAAAAAACGGTGATGGCACATCTTGTGAGTGTCTATGTACATGCACACACACCAATATCTATCTATCTATCTATCTATCTATCTATCTATCTATCTATCTATATCTATATCTATATATATATAAATGTAAAAACCTCTGTAAAGGCTCACACTTGGAGTACAAAACTTGAAAGTTGAAACACAGGCAGTGCATCGTCATGCTGTCACCTTAATTTTATTTTTATTTTTTTATGCTGGGGCAGGGGGGGCAGGGGGGCACTAACAGAGCATTGAGAATAATAATGGAGGCTGTGATACAATGGTATGACGCAGCTTTCACACTCAGGCGTCAGGTTCAGCTAATGTGGCAGCATTCACATCCCTTTCCTTCATGCCATCTGCAAGCGACTCGCCCTTTTCTTGTTTTACTGCCCTTGTAGGTGGTGCTCAGTGAAATCTGTGATTAGAACCTGTTATAAACCACACAATGAGCCTCACTTCCTCTCTTTTGCTGGCCCACAGGGGTCTGCGCTGGGGCTGGGCAGTGACAGGACCAGGAACTGCCACCCCTCTCCATCTCCCACACACCCTCATACAGAGGCAAGCGCAGAGAGGGGGGGCGCACATGCAACACAGACAGACACAGGCACACATGGAGAGGCAGAGAAGCACATGTACAGACACAGAGACACACGCTCACATACAGACGCACACTCACCTGTGGACAAATACAGTTACATACAGACACCCATATGCGCACATACACACACAGACAAACAGCGTATGTCTTTGATACCCAACTCTGTAACAAAATTTAAAATGCTTAAAAGTGCACTGCAAATCGTAAGCTCATCTAAAGAGTTCACAGACGCGTCTAAGTGGTCTGAGCCTATTTTTACAACTTGAAGAGAACCTGAAAGCCTCATCTCAAACACTTGTGTCACCCTATTGTGCATAATAATTAACTTGAAGAATTCTCCAAAGAGTCTGTCCACAAAAAAAAGAAATTGAAAATAACTGCATACGGCCTGAGCTTGCAGCCTCTACAAAGCCTCAATCATTATCCACTTGTATAAAGCATTTAAATCAACAGTCAATTGTTTGCCAAGAGCACACAGTTCTGCTGGTGTGTACAGCCTCCTAAGGGGCCATGCTTCATTTGGGGGGCTGTAAACAGTTAATTGATGTGGCTTCGGCCCTTAAGGTTGGCCTTGCCAAGTAAATGCTTAACCCTGCACTGCTCAATTAAAATAATGATATATATATATTTGCACAGCCCTTTTCCTGAAGTCAATCTGTAAAACAATGAGTGCCTTCATTTGATAATCTTTAATTAATGTTTTTTTTTGGGTGTTTTTTTTTTGGGTGGCATCTTTATCATAAGGCCATGCAGTGCTCAAACAAGGGTCAACGTATTTGCAGAAGCGGCCTGTCAGTCGTTTCGAATGGCAGCCTTTGACATGGTGACGCCGGGGCAGCCCCACTATTTTCACATCACCATACAACATCACTGCTGGTTCGCACCTCGCGCGGTGCACTTGCACACAACTGCAAAGACTTAAAAGACAACAAATGAAACAAACGCCAGACGATGTGACTCCTTTCTTGTTAACCAAAGCAGCAAAACCACCAACTCCAGAAGTCAGACCGGATAAACAGTGACGTGCTCACCCTTCAGAGCTTGCAATCACTACATCTCTCTCAACTGCAGAGAGCAGTTTCTGCACCAGCCCACAGCACAGTTTTAATAGGGACAGGATTGTTATCTACCTGTCGGGAACTCTTACCCCAGCAGGTAATTAAGACATTTAGATAAACATCCAGCATGCCTGAAGGAATGCTTCCCACAGACTTACGACTTTTGCATACTGATACATCGCAGGGCTGCGGTTGCAATACCTCATACTAAAAAGAAATCGAAAGGAATCCATTGAACTGCCTAAAGGGCTTTGTAAATTAGCCTGACTGGGTCACTTTACGTAATGGCCTCGCTGTGTTGTTTTCTTATTAGGCTCTATATGGAACTCAGCACCTCAGTTAGGGTTCTGTGACTATGCCTCCAGGAACACATCTGAAAACCAACATGTGACATTGCACACATATCCACACCTTGGTAATCGAACTGGGAACTGTGCCATTGCTACAACCTACTGGGAAAATGGGCTCGGTATGTATTTCAACAGTGTCTCTGTTGAGTGTGTTTGTCAGTTGCGATTGCAGTCAGGCCTCTGCAGAGCACGATCAATGTTGGCATTTTATTTTTCCCCTTAGCTTGCATCTTTATTGTGCGTGAACCTGAAGACAAGCCCTGTCACGGCAGTTTTCAGGGGTGAAGACAACTCCTGCCCTGTTTTGAGTGCAAACAGGAGTTTAACAGCCCCACTCTCCCGTGACCAGTACGTGACTTGTCAGCAGCACAATTCTACAAGTGTCGCACAATCTCAGAGTCCTACCGGTGCGCCATGCTGGTCTTTGAAAACAGGGATTAACTATGAGGGCAAGGAGCTGTTGCCACTTCCCTCTCTGGGTCTCCAGTCCTTATTCATATGCAGATTTGATGCGTAGAGCCTCAGGGATGATGCAGAAGGTGAAAACATGAGATGCAAATGTGGATAGTTTATTAATATCTGCCCGTGTCACGCTACTAATTAGTGCACACACCTTATTAATGAGGCCCCTGCTTTTAAAATGTGCACTTTTATAATTAACGCTTCCGCGATTCAGCAAACCCTGCCCACTTATTTTTAATTCTTTTGATTTGTAATTAGTGGGCGCAAATTAAATGTTTTTTTTTCTTTTTGAGTGCAAATATTTAATCATGGCTCGGGGTTCAAGAGGCAAGTGTAGCTGTGATGCTGAGCAGAAGCAGAGGGGAGGTGATTTGAATCTCTAATTTAACACAGATCTACTTTCCATTCACAGCAAATTCATCTTACAGTAAAAATTTGAAATCAGTCACCTGTGTGCACAACTTATTTTTTTCCAAAGGCTGTTATGGTTCACTGTTAAAATGCAAATCTTGAAAGGATGTATTCTTAATTTTATGTTCCTATGTAACTTTTTTATGGTTTGTTTTGCTTACACCCTTACATTAGGACTTAGTAACATTAATATTTACTTTATAAAGAGCTTTGTCTCTTTAAAAAAAATGCTATCTGTGGGATTTTAAGACGTGGAAGAGCAATAAATGTTGTAGTGTATAGAATGGGTGTTGGAGAAGAAATGCACTCTGGCTTACAGACTTTAACAACATGGGAGGAATGGGTGTATCTACAGAGGCACAGATTTTTTTTACATAAAAAAACAAGAAAAAGTACTGTATTGTGTGTGTTGTACTGCCTGAGACAAAGTAATCCAACCAACAAACATTATTAAACACATTGTTTATTGAGAAAGATGAGGGCCTGAAGGAGGATATATTTTTTACTGTGACTTATTTTGATTTTATAACACAGGAGAAATCAACATAGTCTGTAAAGAACTACAGTACATTCCTCATAGCTGTGCGCTGAATTAAATCTGTTCCAGGCGAGGGCTGGGAACGCTGCTAATGATACCAGTGCGACATGCTGGCAGGGAGCGGGGGAGCCGCGGTGGTCTGCTAGCTGGAAATATAATTTAAACCAGCTCTTTGGCGAGGAAGCGGCAGAGAGCACGGCTTCTCAAGCACAGAAACACAGGCCAGAGGGCTTCCCTGTCAACTCACTGGCAAAGGTAGAAAGCATTACACTACACGCTGCGCTAACAACGGCTCATAAATACACCAAGCTAAGCACGGCAGCCAGCTCCTGAGAAAAAAGGGAGAAAGAAAAAACTAAACAACTACATGAATGATGAAGGATACTTATTGTTGCTGCTGCAAAGATCTACAGATACATTCAGTGTTTGAAAATCATGGTTTCCCTCAAGTTTATTTCTGTTTTGGATAACAGGTTGGATTATTAATAATTTGAAATGTTTTCAATTATTGTAAATTGTTGGAGCCATTTTCAGGCCTTGGACCACGGGCCTGTTGGAACAGTGTCTGTTGGAATGGCACCTCTACTGACGTCGGGGGGGGAATGTTTTTGACTCGTGAAGTGGTGATGCATGTGCACGTTTGGGTCGATCCCAACTACTCGAGTAAATTAGATAAGAATGACTAAACCATGGGGAAAAACATGCCCATTTCCACATGTAAACCCACTTTTCACAGAGTATTGTTCCCGCTCAAGTAAACCACCCTTTCTGGGATTTTCCTGCTATAACAGCATGAGAGCTGTACATAGAGCTAATTTACATATTAATTCACTCATTTGCCTTTAATTTGCATGACGTTGGGTAAACAGTAGATCGTCCTGAGTGCAATAAACTAAAACCATATAAACCCAGAGAGAGAGAGAGAGGGTCATTTCATCTTTGACTCGAGCTTACTGTCTCGAGTGAGGTCAGAACACACGTGTAAACGCCGCCAGGGCCTCGATGAGTAGCGGTTCAGAGCCAAGGGAAGTAGAAACTGTGCATGACGCTATGCATGCTGTAGCTCAGCATTAGTTACAAAATTGGGGCATGAGAAAAAGTAAGAACCTGAAGGTGGATTGGATATAGTCTGCGAATTGAAGTTGAAAAACCTACCGAGAACAATAAGAAAAAACTTGTCTGAAGTTCAGATTATTTGAGGAACTGTACTGAAACAAAACACTTTAATGTAACTGACTCTGGCCGTGTTCAGGAGGTGTGTGCGCTGGCGATGTTGATGGCCTTCATCAGATTACATTGTTAAACATATATTGTTTTCTGCTATTATTATTTAAAATGATTTTTAAACCATGTTTTCCTTTTGTTTTGTTTGATATCTCATAATGTTTATATTATTATATATATCATCGGCCTTCATCGGAGTCTTCATCAGGTCCTGGTGTCCAGTGTTTTTTCTTTTCCAGATCACTCCAGCAAAGCTGCTGATCGCAACTTAAATTATGATCTTTCAGCAATTCCCTTTTCATCTTTCAGATATTCTCCTGTCTGACTGATCGTTACTTTGCTGCCTATTTCCAATTTACTTTGACTGTGTACTTTGAATTTCTCTCTTTCTTTTTGTGTGTGTGTGTGTTTATATTAAAACTTGAGTTCCCAGTCCAGGCAAAAAACAATTGAGAATGTTGCCTTTGGCCATTAGCAGCTCTGAGGGTATTTTCTCAGCTGCGGACATATTTAAAAAGAAAAAACAAGAGATATGAGCAAGCCTCTTTATCAAACATAGCCGCTCATCAGCAGCCAATAACAACAAGGTGAAAGTGCAACAGTGCAAGACTGTTAATAGGAGAGCAGGCCGAATCTGCCCCGTCCAGATTAAACAGCTTCCATTGTCTCCTCTCTTTTTGTTGTCCAGGAATAATAGGGCATTAGTGTTAATTTTCTCTGTTACGACAACTCTCATGCAAGACATTACCGATGTCTGTTTGTTATTTTTCCGGTGGAATGATAAGAAATTGATAACATAATAAATTATAATATATATATATATATATATATATATATATATATATATATATATATATATATATATATATATACAAAAATAAAAAACAATCACCTACACATGAATGTATTTTATGGAAGAAGCATAATGAAGTTTAATGAACTCACAAAAGTGACTTCATTTGTAGTTACAATATTTTATTGTATTTATTGTAAGGACAGGATTATTAAATTGATCTCTTTATGGCATATATCTATGAATAGGGAGATTTCAAAACACACACACACATACAATAACAACACTGACATCATAAGCTACCCAGTGAACTGTCTGCTTCCTCGTACAGGTAGAACCAGTCGGCATTTGAAGGGTTAAGTACAGCGAAACCACTGAAATGCTCTCTCGGTGCAACCAGGTGAGAAGAAAAAATGTTCCCACAGTTACGCATTGTTTTCCTTATTCTTTTGCTAAGCTCAGATAGGCTGCTGATAAGTGGTGGCATGCCATAAATTTACACACACACACACACACACACACACACACACACACAAACAAACAAAAGAACAGAAAAGCTTACGTACTTGACTCCTGGAACTTGCCTGGTGTGTGTGTGTGTGTGTGTGTGTGTTTTTCTATTCTTTTTTTTTTCTTTCTGTCTTTCTCTTTCTTTCTTTTCTTTCTTTCTTTTTTTTGTATTCATTAACTTTGCTGGTTGCTGGCCCAACCCTTAGCAAGAGATAGTGTCTGGCAGGGAGCTGGAGGGGAGGAGAGTTCCCACAACCTTCCCTTACTGTTCTCACAGGTGTGGATTGGTCAGATCTTGCATCACTGCCGTCACATGGGGCTCCAGGGCTGAGGGGCAGGTGTGTGGGGGCCGGGGGGGATAAGAGCACAGGTGCACTACAGCTATTAATGGTCAAATAGCTTTTCCACTGCATCACAATTCAGCCATTTATTCTGCCCTGCTGTGACCATGAATAAGCCCTTCTCTGCACGACTGGGATAAAAAAAGAACTAAGCGAGTGTATATATAGGTGTGAAGAGATAGTAGTAGTAGTTGTAATAGCGATCATTGTAGTATATATACTACAACTATAACTATATCATTATTATAATAACAATGTTTTTTATTTAATTAACACTGTTCATAGTTTTAGTATTATGATTAATAATACTGTTATCACTATACTATCACTAAGTACATCACTATCTCAGGCAGAACAGCCATAATTGTCTACAGGTGCCAGCCTGTCTTAATCAATTAATGTGATTATACATTACAGCCTCAGACAACCTCTTCTGAAAAGCATGGGCCGCTGCTGCAATTTCAGCATTCTGTGACCAATCAGGAAACAAAAACAAGAAACGAGAGAGAACGGACTGATAACGAGCAGCCAGTTGATTTAAAGGCTGTGACGTGGTGAGTGTCTGCGCTGTCCCACCCTCGCTCCGCACTCTTGACCTTCTTCACTGCGCTTTTATCTCCGTCTCTCCCTGCCCACTGCACCCAGTTCCTTCAATAAAAAAGCACAGAGTTTCCTGCTGTGTGGTGTGGGTGCGCTCAGCACGTGTCTCCTGCGCCGTCCGAACCCAGCCCTCGCACACACGCACACAACAGTTGAATGCTTACACAGGATGTATGACACAGACACTGAACGAGGGCAGTGCTCTACAGTTGGTAGGTTACGCTGCATGGACGTTCCATCGCACAGTTCTTGACAAAGGCTGACACCTCCGAGGCCGGCCGCTCCCTCATAACCTGTCAATAAATCAGCCAATCCTTCAATATGTCAAACCAGCCATGAGCTTGGGGCGTAACGGCACGAGCTGTGCCTCTGCGCCTCGCACAGCCAAAGCTGCACCGCCTCCCCCCCGGCGTCGCCACCTCCTATTCACGGTTTATACTGTGCTCTTCATTCTGACCTTATTAATGATCTCCAACTATTTATTCAAGATGTCACAACAGGTTCAGATCTGGGCAGGGAAGACGGGCCTCTTGTCCTGTTGGACTGGATTCAGCCTCTCAAACCACATGGGGTGAAACAGGTCATGAGCCACAATGTTTCAGGTGACACAGCACTCGGTCCAACAGACGTGTATCCCTGTGTTCCTCACTTCTCCGATATTTGCTCTGTAAATATTGGCATAAATATAAATCAAGGTTGTTGTTTTCTTATCGAAAAGTGCAACACCCTTACCAGGACAATGCTGTCTGTGAGAGAAGTGGAGAGCAGAGATTAATGAAGAGTGTAGTGTAGCTGAGAGGAAACAGGGGGATTGCGGCTTGCTTCAAAGATGTAACTACCCCAGTAACATTTTCTTTTTTGTTTGTTTGTTTTCAATAAAAACTTGTGCTTTTAAGGCCTCCCCTGCGCAGCCATGCAGCGTCCCGGCAGAAGAGTTTAAATAAAAACTTGCAAGAAACATGTCGAATCACTTTCCTGAGACGACTTCCTGCAGACTCTCAAGTTGCACAACATTGTCGCACTAAGGGTTTAAACTCTTTCTCCCCTGTTTTGCACTGCGTTGCGTTATCCCATTTCAACCCCCGCAATACAGTCCTCAGACAGAGAAAAAAAAGGACAGAGAAAGTATAAAAGTAGGACCAGCCCTGCGCATTGAGAGAGAGAGAGTATTGCTGGGTGTCTGCGTGAGTGTGTGTGTCTGTGTGTTTGAGTCTGTCTGTTTGTGTGTGTGAGTCTGTGTCTGTGTGTGTGTGTGTGTGTGTGTGTGTGAGTGAGTCTGTGTGTGTGTGTGTGTGTGAGTGTGTGTGTGACGGGAGCTGTCATTATCAGCGCCACACATCTTTGGCACCGGGTCTATTGACACTGCGCCCGAGGGGGAATGAGTTTGCAAAGGTTGAGGAGAGCAGAGGTTTCCCACGACTGGGACGCACTGCCTCGGCTCTCCCTGCGCATTCCTGGGCTGCCAGCGCTCTGTAAATGTTTGGACAGCCTTGAACAAATAACACACCTTGAAAGGCACTAGCACAGTCTCTCTGTTTCCCTCTAACAACCCACACACACACCCCCTCGCCCCACTCCACATCACCTCCTCCCAAACCTCTATCTCCAGCCCCGTCTCTTGGAGCACACACACAAACACATACAAACACACACAGTGCAATTCATTGAAACACCAGGGGGAACACCGTGGTGGACAGACGGACTTTACACACTGTACATTGTATGTGCTTTCCTCCCTCACTCTCTCTGAAGCATGCTAATTCAGAATGTAAAGCAGGGCAGAATTTGCTAAGCTTTTTGCAACTTTTAAAATCAATTTCGTATTGGACCTTAATCCCCCCCCAAAATAAATAAATAAATAAATACTAGAAATAAAAATAAACATAGCTAAACGGTCCTTTACTCCACTTTTAATGTATGTATTTAACTCATATGTTAATTTGTTAAACCAAAAGAATTAATCAACCTATTCTGCAGTTAGTATACATCACATATTCAGCTGTTCCTCTATTAATTTAATATAAATGTATACATACTAATAATTGAAGCAGGCAAGCACAACATTGAGAACTGTCTCCTGTCGATGACCTTCTCTACGAGGATGTGATATTCTCGTAACAGTATATTAAAGTGTCTCACAAATTCCTGCAATTCTACATTTTGTGTGACCCGGATAAGCAGACGTGCTTTCTGAGGATGACATTATTAAGAGGTCGTGAACAGAACGCATCTGTTCCAGTCTT